>NC_080670.1:21230496-21530496 GCF_030247195.1 Topomyia yanbarensis | reverse complement strand
AACGAAGCGAAAACCCGATATACATCTAATTATATACACTTTCTGCGGCTGGCAATAGTGCATGCAGTGCGTTTCTCTCGCTCTCACACTCGCGCGCGCGGTAGGAGTTGCTTGTTGTTTGTATGTAACATTCCTAGCATTCTACTCGCCGGTGATTCTCGCTCTTTTGCGCTCCGTTTATCGCGGCTAGCCGTACGATGGGCGATGGCATGCTTTTATACAGAGTAGTGAGCGGTAATGTTGTTTGTTGCAAAACAACATGCAGCCACGCGGTTCTCCAGACACATGGTGTTTTTGTGTTGTATACCGACAGTACTGCCGGTTAGGTGGGCACGACAAAATCCGGACTGATTAGTATTATTATTGCTCTCACTGAATGTCAGTTCAGTGGGTTTTTTTCAGTCAGTTTATTGGACACCACACTTTAGGTTCACTTGAAGGCGTATTTTCATTATTTTGCATTTCAAATTTCATAAAACTAAAGCGTTACAATTTCCTACAAAAGAAATTAGTTCAATCTTTCAAGATTTTCTCCGAAGCCTGAATGGCGTCTGTGTGATTGTGTGTCTTTATTTGTCTGTGTATGTATGTGGCAAACTTTCATTCAAGGTTTTCAGCAATAGCTAAACCGATCAAATTCAAACTAGTTTCAAATGGACGATCTAAAAATCGGACAGAATGCTATTAATTTGCTTGTGATACGCCAACACTAAATTTTAATGAAGATAGAATATAGACACGTTCAGAAAAATTACTGCAAATCGCCTGTTCTACGACTTCGTAGAAGGCACTTACTTTCTATCTCTCTTCATTGAAAAGTTAGTGGTGGCGTTATCTATGCGATAAAATGTGAAACTAAAACTTTGTAATTAAAAATAATTATTACCTGTTAAAATACTTCTAAACACAGTATTCAGCTGAACCCAACCATGATTTCGCAATATTATAAAAGTTGTGCTCCAAAACAAAAAATAAATAAATGTAGAACAGAGTGGGATCAAGTAGGTCAGTATTGTATGGCGAACTCGTGCTCTGGTATTTTTGCACTGATTTTGACAAACTCGTTGGAAAGGTTATACATATGACAGCGTTTTTGCCTTTCTCATATAAAGAAAGGCTATGCAATCACTGTAAAAATCGACTTTTTAACCGAGGCCCGGAGGGCCGAGTATCATACACCATTCGATTCAGTTCGTCGAGATCGGCAAATGTCTGTGTGTGTGTGTATGTATGTGTGTGTGTATGTGTGTGTGTATGTGTGTGTGTGTGTCATTTAAACTCACACAATTTTCTCAGAGATGGCTGAACCGATTTTCGCAAACTTAGTTTCATCTGAAAGGTATAACGCTCCCATAAGCTGCTATTGAATTTTTAGTTGATCCGACTTCCGGTTCCGGAGTTACGGGTTGAAGAGTGCGGTCACACAGCAAATTCCCATATAAACTGGTACCACCATGATGTTCAAATGATGTAAAACATATTAAAATTGATGTAACATTACTCTAGTTTGCGGGTCTGGATCACTAATGATCAATCAAAGCAGCTTTGACCACATTGGCCACCTATGACGGTTCATGACGCCCTTGGGGAACCCGCCAAGTTCCTAAGCTAATATCACACCCATTCCACAACGAATTCTCTACCGATTTTTACGAACTTAATTTCAAATGAAAGATACAGTAATGCCATTGACTGCTGCTGAATTTCATTCGGTTCTGACTCTTGCTTCCGGAGTTACAGGGGTGTTAGTAAGGATACACTGGAATTTCCCATATAAATCGGTACAATCGTAATACCTCAGAGGCTAAAAACTATTGAAATGGTCACCAAATTACTTCTAATCGTAGATCTAGATCACTGATTGCCAATCAAACATTCTTTGAATATATTGTCCACTATCGACGATTCCGGAATTCCGGGCATATTCCACAATTAAAGTCACATCGGTTCATCGGTGATGACTGAACCGATTTTCTCAAACCAAGTCTCAAATGGAAGGCAAAATATGCAGTTGAGTAATTGCGTAGCCGCCCCTTCCCTACCCCCCCCCCCCCTCCCCACCTTGCCCTTACACCTCCCTCCTTCATCACTCCCCTCTTCTTGGATCACCCTCACGCCCAGATTTCCTTCATACACCCCGTATACCGAAATAAGATGAAGGATTTCTGACGCATCCTCCACACCCACTGTACTAAACCCCCATTCCCTACACGTTCAAACGCATTCCACCAACCTTTGCAAATAATAATCACATGAATATAACATTGAACTCATGCTTATTAAGCTAATTAAATATTATCCTTTTGCCTTTTTTATATAGAAAGGTTATGCAATTGCTCCAAAAACCGACTTTCTAACCGAGGCCCGGAGGGCCGAGTCTCATATAACATTCGACTCAGTTCGCCGAGATCTGTGTGTATGTATGTGTGTATGTATGTATGTGTGTATGTGTATGTGTGTATGTATGTGTGTGTATGTGCGAATTTGTTAACAAAATGTCCCCATCGGTTACTCGGAGATGGCTGAACCGATTTTTACAAACTAAGATTCAAATGAAAGGTATAATATTCCCATAGGTTGCTATTGAATTTCATTTTCAACCGACATCTTGTTCCGAATTACGAGTTGAAGAGTATGGTTACAAAACAAAATTTGTTGATTTTTCCAAATCGGTTTCTCGGAATTTTCTGAACCGATTTTGACAAACTTAATTTTAAATGAAAGGTCCATCAGCTGCTGTTGAATTTTGTGTGGATCCGAGTTCTGGTTCCTGAATTACAGGGTGATACGTACGATCACGCAGCAAATCCCGATTCTAACGAATTCTGCGATGAATGTAAAAAGGTGATTTTTTTTTCCAAAATGTAAACACAAGCATCCAAAGTCAGAATAACGGTTATATTGGTTTCTCGAAAATGGCTAGATTTGCTCAACTTAGTCTCAAATGAAAGGTGTTGCGTCCCCAGAAACTGATATTAAATTCCATCTCCATCCGACTTCCAGCACCGGAGTTACGGGTTGTGGAGGTCGATCACATAGAAAACTCCGATTCAAACCGATACCGTGATGAATGCAAAAAGGTGCTCTTATATATACTTACCAAGTGTAATAAGAATGAAAGACATTTCCATAAAGTTATATTGTACGAACCAGCTATTAAATCATAATTTGAAGAAATGAGAAAGGCACAACTGCACCTCTAGGTGGATTAAAACAGGTTTTTCAATAATGGTTTTAAATATTTTTTAAGCCAAATCCAATAAGGCGAAGGTACTTTTTCGATGTTTTTAAATCCTGGGGGTAGGATAGGTCACTATATACGAGGTTAAATTAAACGATGTACACGCCTAGAAAATCATCGGTTCCACTTTTATTTGTAAAGTATTATTACTGCAGATTATTTAAAAATTAAATTGACGTCATTCATGTAAGAAATGAGAAGTGGCAAATGATGAGAAAAATCATAAAAACGCAAAAGGAAATGTTGACACATGTTTTTTTTTCGGCAGCTGCGTCTGGTTTTGTACGTGCGAATTACTTCTTTTGTGTCCTCGTCGTCGCCAAAGTGTGGAATTGAAGTTGTTCATTCCGGATCACGTGGTTGCTTAGCTGTGAGACGATCAGTAGTGACCTATAGTACCCCCAAACAGCTGACCTATCGTGCCCCCAAGCGTGTGTTTCATATTGATGATGGTATGTTTTTTTTAAACAAAAATATCGAAAAACCAACACAAAACTCGTGTTCAGAATTAATTTTTACGTAAGAAAAAATCAACTTGACATTTTTTGACATGGATTAAATGTAGGACGAAATACAATGCCTTTTTCGCAGAACAACACGCGAAAGCCAAAACAACGCCGTAACTAATACAGCTGATCCACGGTAACAGTCGAAATGATAGTCGTCAACGAAGTTCTCTACCGTGTATCTAATTCACACAAAATGAGCTACCTCTGCAATAACATAGCAAAGATAATGCCTTATACCTATTTTACCTCCATACCTATTTGACCCCATTCTACTCTACTTTTCAAGTGATCTAGTACAGGTCGTTGGTCAGGTCAAATACAGCACAAAACCACATTACCCTCAAAATTTCGATTTTTAGCAAAAAAATAGTAACGCTGTCATTTTTCAGCGGATTTTCAATTTCACATATTTTTTTATGAAAAAATATCGCAACAACCTGCACAGTATTTCTAACCAAAGAAGAAAAAACCGATTGAAAAGGTCTATATTTCTTCTTTCCAGAATCGGCATAGAATCGAAAATCGGTTGAAAAATGACAGCGTAACTGATTTTCTAGTGCTGAAGCGCTCAAAAAATGTTTTTTTGCTTTAAATCAAGATTTTGAGGATATATAACATTTTTAAATATTGTTTTGTGTTGCATTTAATGATACCTACAATCTATACTAGATCACTTGAAAAGTACAAAACCACTGTAGCATCGGGTAGTAACAAATGAATTATAGTCGTCTATTATGTCAAGATTAAACCGGATTATGTCAAATAAATCTTTAGGATAAAATATTATTATTGAAACAATTCCAGTTCATTTTTATTTTATATATAAAGCCTTAATTGGATTGATTACATGGCGCTACAGTGCTTCTGAGTTTTTTCAAATGATATGGCCCAGGATAAATTTCGCGCTAAATCTCAAAAAGTAAAAACTTTGCCTTGTCCAAAACGAATTTTTTTTTTCAGTGTGTTTTTATTATGAAAGTCATAATCATCTCAGAATCCAATTTCCCAACTTATTTTCCTTGTAAGTGCCCAACTTGAACTTTTGACGGTAGGTAGGGAGCATAATTACCTATCTTGGAACAAAATTTCATCCTAATCAAAGATGTTTTTTTTGTAAATCGACTTTAAATTTTTAAAATCGATTTTTTCAGTGTAGGAGTCGGTGAAAATTTTTTCAATACTTTTATTCAAAAATTAGACTAATTTTGTGAAAATCACTCCTACAACATTTTGTTGTAGGATTTGTCATTTTTAGACTATAGTCATTTGAAGAAAATTTGTAAAAAAAAGTTTGACCCTTTTCAAAAGACAAAGTGGCTTTTTGTGACAGAGTCTTCATGTACAGAAAGTTTCATTAAAAACTGAGAGGGAGATGCCAGCATTTGTTCGAGTTGGTGCGAAATTCGTGCTAGACTGTAGCACAGTTTTTTTTAGTACAAAAGCAAGTTTAAGAAATTTAGTACAACCTCAAAATCCTGATTTATTGTTGGTTGTTGTTTTTCGGTACTCATAAATCATCCATCCAGCTTTTTTGTATTCAATTAATTTTTTTTCAAATTTTCAAATATTTTTTTTAAATTTAAAATGAAGCAAAAATTAGAAGCATTTGATACAAAACTGAAAAATTGCAACTTTTGATAATTTTGAATACATTTGATGATAATTTAAAAAAGATATGAAGTTTATAAATTTTGTGGAAAAAATTGATGAAAAGTTTTAAAAGTTCACGCTGAAGAAAATGTTGATTAAAAATTTGAAAAAAGATTCGACAAATTTGAAAGAAATGATGAAAATAAAATTATGAAAAATTCTAAAATTTCAAAAAATTTGAAAAATATGAAAAAAATGATAGTTTTTTTGATCAAATTTTATAGATTTTAATTTTTTTAATACATCAAATTAAAGTTTGAAAAAAATGATGAAAAACTTCTTAAAACATTAAAAAAGGTGGGATGTAAAATTTGATAAAAATGACTACAAAAATGAAAAATTTGTCGAAATATTTGAAGAGAAAATTTTTCATGACAAAATACTGAGAAAAAATTTGAACTTATGTTAAAAACAAGGAATTTCGAAAATTAAAAAAAAAAGAAATTTAAAAAAATCATTGAAGATTCACGAATTTTCAAAATTTCTTGAAAAATTTGAAAAAAATGTAATGAATAATTGCTTGAAAAAAAACTAATTTTTCCAATGCTTGATCAATTAGGGGTCATCCACAAATGACGTAGCATTATATGGGGGAGGGTGGAGTATTGTATTTTGTGATGATGTGTGACGACAGGGGGGTACGGGGTCATGTTATGCTACGTAGTTTTTTTAAAGGGGAATAACTAACATCGTTTTTTTATTTTTTTTATTTGTACGGGGACAAGGGGGAGGGGAGAATTACCGTCAAGCTACGTAATTACCAGGGGGGTATTTAGAGGTTTGTGACGAAATGCTACGATGGGGGAGGGGGGTGTTAAAAATCACTCAAAAAATGCTACGTCATTTATGGATCGTCCCTTATAGCAAATTTTTATTTGTGGTTTTCTCAAATTTGTGAATAAATTGGGAAAATTTGATTTCTTGATGAAAATTTTAAAAAAATTTAAGGAACATTTTAAAAAAATCGCTGAAATTATAAAAAAACTAAAAGAAGTTTGAAAATTTTTATGAAACATTTGATAAAAATGAACAAACACAAACTTTTATAAAAAAAATTCAATTTTTTCGCCAAAGTTTTCACCAAATTTTGCATAAGATTTTGCATAAACATTTCAATCATTTTAACTCGATTTTGTATAAAACATGCTCTAATTCTGATGAAAAACTCGGTAAAAAATTAATGAAATTTAAAAAAAACCATATGTTGACGAATGTAGAATTTGACAAAAGAATCGATGATCATAAATTGAAAGAAATATAGAAAAAAAGAAAAATTTGAAGAACAAAATCATGTTAAATTAATTTCATTGGACTCAGATTAGATTTTCAATAAAATTTTAAAACTGTTCTAAAACTATAAAAAGTTTGAGCAATAATTTGCGTTTTTTCAACGATTTGAAAATTTTTGTAAACCTTGAAAAAAATTACAAACCTTGAAGAAAATTTTTAATATTTGAAGAAAACAATTTACAGACATTTTTAAAAAATGGATAAAAATGATTGATAACTTAATAAAAGCTTTTGAATTTGTTCCTAATTTTGTAAAAAATAGGCAGCAAAATTTAAAAAATAAGTTTTTGATTGATATAAAACTGTCCAAATCGTTTATCTGTTTTATTAATTCAATTTAAATTAAAAATTTGGTTCTTCACATTTTTCTTCATGTTGATCAAATTTTTTGCTAGATAAAAGATGATGAATACAAATTAAGAAGGAACCAAATATTTCTGTTGTTCTACCAAACGTATCAGATTTTCATTAAATTTCTCGTTACATTTTTTTCTGTTCTTTTGATTTTTTTTAAAATATCAGTTTATACATAGATTTTCCATTTGAGGTGAAATTTTCAAAAAATTAAATAAAAATTCAATAAATTTTAAAATTTGAAAAGTCCGGGAAAATGTTTAGCTTTCATAGAAATTTTCAAAAATTTTGAGAAATTTGATGAAAATTTTGCTAAAAATGAAAAGAATTCGACTTGTTCATCAACTCTGTTAATTTTTACATGTTTTCTTAAAAAATTTCAATTTTGATATCTTTCAAATTTGCAAATAATTTGTTTACCAAATTTTGTATCCAAATTATCAAAATTTTCGAATTATCATTTCTTATAAAATTTTGGTATAAAGCTTTTGAAATTGTTTATTAAAATTTTTCTCATATTTTTTAAACTTTTCAAAAAATTAGCAGTTTAATTATTTTTCCAACAAGCTTGTGTCAGGCCATTGCGACACTGAAATGAAAACTTATAAACATCCGACATTCTAAATATTTTAGACAGGGTACTAACAAAACCTAACACTAACATAAACAAGACTTTTGGGAAATCGCATTCAAAAATCTAAGTTTAAATAAATATGATAAACTAGATGCGATATTTGAAAAAATATTGTTGAAAAAATTAAGAATTTTTGGAGCTTGTTGATAAAAAAATTGTAAAAATTGATGAAAAATGTTTTTGTAATTTCTGAGATTTTTCGTCAAACTTTTCTAAAAATCTGTAAAATTTGATGAAGAGATCAAGATAATATTATAGTTCACATTCTTCTATCTCATTCCTCCAAGCAAGTCTAAGTCTATTGATCTCATTCGGATTCTAGTCCTGAAATCACTCCCGTTAAAATCAATAGTTGTTCAAGAAGATTAGTCCTAATACGCTTTAATTAGTGACGATGATCACGGGTCAACCGGTACTGTAAATTCGACTATATTTACAAGTCTAATTTCTAGTTCCGTTATCGATAATAAAATCGTGTATTATGACGGCGTTGGTGGTTTGGTGATAAGCGTGAGCACTTCTCACCTCAGAGGGTCTGGATTCAATCTCAGCCGATGTCGTTCAAATGTTCCTGGGTCAATATCCAGGGTTCAGATGGTGAAGTTACCTCTCTTATCGTTGATAGTTACTCAGTGCGGACCAGAGTTTAAAAAAAAAGATGGGTGGGTAATGTCAGAGACATAACCGGAGTGAAGTAGAATACACTTTAGACCGGTAAATTCTGCTCTGGAATAAGCAATTTCTATGCGATTTTGTCGACTTTAGCACATTCATAGTTTATTTGGAGTATTTTTGGAATTATCAAGTTGACAATTTGCAACATTCTTTGAAAATATTGTTGAACTTTTATGAATGAAGGCACGCAAACGAGCGTTTGACCGTCGTCCTACTACCAGCATCAGAGAAGTAGCAGATCAGCATTTTTCGCTACATGGCCTGTACCAAACAAACCGCTCGTAAGTCCACCGGAGGAAAGGCTCCCCGCAAGCAGTTGGCAACAACCCCCTGGCAACCCTATACCATCATATGGAGTTTGACAGCGACCGACATATATGGGGCGTTATAGCTATAAAGCCCCAAACAAAGAATTATGTTCGGCACTATGCTCGATATTCAAGCATTCCACACGACGTTTTGCATCTTGTGGGATGATTTAATAATTTAATTTAATCGACATTTTGTAACTAAATACAGCTTCTAATCATTCGGTTCAAAATCAATGTTTTGCCTTTCATGGCAGTGATGCTGGCTGTACAGAGACGTCGTCCTTGACAGGGGGCTGGTTGGCAACGAAGGTCGTGTAAAAGTGCCCCAGTCACGGTTGGCGTTAAGAGCCTCATCGCTACCGAACAGAAACAGTCGCCCTGCGAAAAATTCACAGCTATCAGAAATCGAGCGGGCCTAAATTGTGACCCAAAATAAACCACAAACCAACAAGTTGTTTTCAGAACCAGCCAATTATAAAGTATTATTATTATAAATGAAATTTTCCATTGCCTTACAACCTCCCTCTCCCTTTCCTCCCGGCTTGAATAACTATCAATCTTGATGATGCTGTGCGGCGGGGGCACTAGTTTTTATTATGGTGGAAAATTTAGGTTTGCGCGTTTTTCCCAAAAGTTTTTAGCTGTGTTGTTTTCAAAGAAGTTGTAGTTGAATTCAAAATAAAATAGTTTATTTTTATTGTCAGAGATGCACCTTCCAACGAAAACTAGTCTGGCTCGCTTGGAATCGAATTGTATGGACCAACCACTGCTTTCACAAAAACTGTTATTTTCAGTAATTGAACATTCTACATTTTTGTAAATTGAATCATTACACTAACCTGTCTACAAATCACACAAATAACTTTTTTATTTTGTGCCATTCGACTTGAAAGCGACGATATTGTTCACAAGTGGCTCACTTACCATCCAACGCTCTTGGCAAGCCACTTTTTGATGCTTGTAATAAAATTTCAATTCGATTCTTTGTCGATAAATTGATGGCCCTGAAAAGGGCCTTTTCTTTGGGCAGTGTTCGAAATTTACTTGGTGCCATCGAAGACGGCGTGCTTGGCCAACTCTTCTGACAGCAGCAAACGGACTGCGGTTTGAATTTTGCGGGAGATGCTGCAAACAAACTGCTGCATGCTGATGCTGCAAACGAACTGATCGTGAACAGCAGCATGCTGAGTTTTTATACCTGACTACAGCACAATGTAAGCTCGTCCTTTTTTGTGTTGTCCTCAATATGTGTTCTTCGTAGCTCCACCCCTTTGTTGGTCGACCACATATTTTTGATAAAGAACAAAATTGAAATTGTGTTTCCAATACGGAGGTTATCGAACACTCAGGGTAAAAAGAGTAATGTAATACGGCACTTTGGTAAAATGTTTGAGAATTGAAACCGTTTTTGAATGCGCCTAGTAAACACGAAACTGTAAACAAACACACAAATGATAACTTTTTATTTTGTGTCATTCTACGTGAAATCTACTATATTGTTCACAAGTAGCTCACTTGCCATCGAACGCTCTTGGCAAGCTACTTTCGGATGCTTGTAATAACAAAATGTCAATTCGATTCTTTGTTGATAAATGGCCCGTACCAAACATACCGCTCGTAAGTCCACCGGAGGAAAGCCTCCCCGCAAGCAGTAAGCAACGAAGGCCGTGAAAAAGTGCCCCAGTCACGGTTGGCGTTAGGAAGCCTCATCACTACTGAACAGAAACTGTCGCCCTGCGAGAAATTCACAGCTATCAGCAATCGAGCAGGCCTAAATTGTGACCCAATATAAACCACAAACCAACAAGTTCTTTTCAGGACCAGCCAATTATATTCCAGTAAGATATAAATGAAATTTTCGTTTTCCATTGCCTTACAACCTCTTTCCTCCCGGCTTGAATTACTATCAATCTTGATGATGCAGTGCGGCTGGGCACAGGCAGTTTCCATTATAGTGGAAAATTTAGGTTTGCGCGTTTTTCCCAAAAGTTTTTTAGCTGTGCTGTTTTCAAGGAAGTTGTAGTTGAATTCAAAATAAAATAGTTTACTTCTATTGTCAGAGGTGGACCTTCCAACGAAAACTAGTCTGGCTCGCTTGGAATCGAATTGTACGGACCAACCACTGCTTTCACAAAATCCGTTATTTCAGTAATTGTACATTCTACAGAATTAGTCACAACTATTTCCAATCAGCGCAAAAATCGAAGGTTTTCATTCAATACAACAGCAGATTTTCACGTTTGAAAAAACAGGCAGCATTCTGGCCGAAAATTTTGAAACGGAGCACCTATATCGAAACGTTAGAAAACGTTCGATTTTTGTAAATTGAATCATTACACTAAAATGTCTATAAATCACAAATAACTTTTGATTTTGTGCCATTCTCGTGAAAGCGACGGTATTGTTCACAAGTGGCTCACTTACCATCCAACGCTCTTGACAAGCTGATGCTTGTAATAACAAAACTTCAATTTCATTCTTTGTCGATAAATTGATGGCCCTGAAAAGGGCCTTTTCTTTGGGCAGTGTTCGAAATTTACTTGGTGCTGGTGTATATGGTAACAGTTTTGGTGCCATCGAAGACGGCGTGCTTGGCCAACTCTTCTGACAGCAGCAAACGGACGGCGGTTTGAATTTTGCGGGAGATGCTGCAAACGAACTGCTGCATGCTGATGCTGGAAACGAACTGAGCGTGAGCAACAGCATGCTGAGTTTTTATACCTGACTACAGCACAATGTAAGCTCGTCCTTTTTTGTGTTGTCCTCAATATGTGTTCTTCGAAGCTCCACCCCTTCGTTGGTCGACCACATATTTTTGATAAAGAACAAAATTGAAATTGTGTTTCCAATACGGAGATTATCGAACACTCAGGGTAAAGAGAGTAATGTAATACGGCACCTTGGTAAAATGTTTGAGAATTGGAACCTTTTTTGAATGCGCCTAGTAAAAATGTTTTCCACTTCACTCCAGTCTGTTTCTGACCATATTTGCAATTTACGTACTGAAATAAATCATAATTTAGGGTTTAACCCAAATTGCTCTCCAGGGAGAAACAGTCCATGAAACAGAAAATGCAAACTTATTCTTTGAAATGGTTTTGGTGGCCCTGAAAAGGGCCTTTTTTATAATGATACAAGTGAGTTCTACCTTTTCAACTTCCAAATCCATACAAAGTGCGTCCCTGCCGCTTCAGAGTATAGACGACGTTCATTGCGGTTTTGCGCTTGGCGTGTTCAGTGTAGGTCACGGCATCTCGGATGACATTTTTCTGCACACCATCAGCATTCGTAGATTAAATTGGAGATGCATTTTACACCACCACGACGAGCCAGACGCCGAATTTGGTGATTCCCTGGATTTTATCACGAAGAACCTTGCGATGACGCTTGGTACGGGAACGCAAACATGATACCGCTCATTGTACCGTCCGGACGAGCATGTTGCTCGTGTGGTAAGCGAGCACCCACTGATACAAAACAAGCTCGTGTGACCTGTATATATAACATTCCCGTATGTAATGAAACGCTTACATGCTCCTTTTTGACGGCTCTGCGTGGGATATGCTGCCAAATTGCGCATTTTCCTCGCTGTTTCCGAAGGATTTTCTGAAAATCCTTGTTTTGGTTTATTTATAGTAGTCGCAGTAATTCCGAAATTTAATACGAAACACGTGCACAAATTTCCGATCAGATAGTGCAAAAATATTGCGATTTCGTCCAGTAGAGCGGAAGATATTCGCATTTCAAACCTGGGAAAATTTCTCAACTGAAATTTTTGAAATGGGACCCCATATTGAAACGTTAGAAGTATTCTACTTCAAAAATGACATCCCCGTGTGAACTTGAAAGGAAACGAAATTCAATTGGTGCCCGCTGCGATGATTTATATCAGCACTGTCGAAGTGCTATTAACACATTTTGCTCTTTTCTGCCTTTTCCATTCCAGCTCCTGGACATGCTCAAATTCTACGCCCGTTTCGAGATCAACGATGAAACAGGTGACCCGCTAACGGACCACGACATGACCCAGGTGCACTACTCAAAAATAAAAGCCCTGCAGAAGGCAGCCTTTGCCAAGTTTCCCGATCTGCGACTGTTTGCTCTTTCGAATGTAGCAAACGTTGATACCCGGGAATCGTTGGAGAAGCATTTCGGTGCCCTGGACGGCAAAAGCCTTAAGGAGATCGCGTGCTATTTGAACTTGGTACCGGAAGAGCTGGAACCACCATTCCAGTGGCACCGGCTGGACGAACCCTTTCTACGAGAGCTACTGATTTCCAGACACGAACGTCGGGTCTCGCAGCTGGAATCCTTGAACGAGATGCCACTCTATCCGACGGAGGAAATCATTTGGAACGAGAATATTGTCCCGACGGAATACTACTCCGGAGAAGGTTGTTTGGCTCTTCCGAAGCTGAATCTACAATTTTTGACGCTGCACGATTATTTGCTGAGAAACTTTAACTTGTTCCGATTGGAGTCAACCTGTAGGTGGCATTTCTATAAAATTATTTGGTGCTGGATTAACTGATTTTTTTTTTCGTTTAGATGAAATCCGACAGGATATCGAGGACGCGGTCAGTCGAATGCTACCTTGGCAATCGGAGGAAGGTGATGCGGTGTTCGGGGGATGGGCTAGGATGGCACTACCGATACAGTCGTTCGCAGTGGTTGAGGTATCTAAACCGCACATCGGCGAGAAAAAGCCATCTCGCGTAAGAGCTGATGTCAGTGTTACACTCAATGTTCGTAAGGAAATTCAAGACGAGTGGGAGAATCTGAGAAAGCATGACGTTTGCTTCCTGATTACGGTACGGCCTACCAAGGCGATTGGAACTAAGTATGACTACAAAGAGCATTTCATTCCACAAGTTGGGTTAGTTCATGTGCGGGGTTGTGAAATTGAAGGAATGCTGGATGCTAACGGAAGGGTCATAGAGGATGGCATTGAACAGAGACCGCAGTTAACGGGAGAGCAGCGAACCTACCGCGTTTGGTTGGATTCCAATCAATACCGTGTAGATATGGATGGTCTTCAGGCAGGAGGTGATGATGTTTACGAAGGTTTTAACATTATAATGCGACGTAAGCCAAAGGAAAACAACTTTAAAGCGGTTCTGGAAACTATCCGGCATCTAATGAACACGGAATGCGTTGTCCCTCCCTGGTTGCATGACATCCTGCTGGGTTATGGAGATCCTGGAGCAGCTCACTACAGCCGCATGCAGGATCAGGCACGCGTGATGGATTTCAATGATACGTTTTTAGATATAGACCACGTAAAAAGTAGCTTTCCAGGGTACGAGATGGTGGTGAAAGAAACAGGTACTGCAAAACTTGTTCGTCCCTTCCGATTGACGTTTGAAGATGTTCCGGAGCAGCATGTAGACAGCAGCGATGATGAGGAAGATGATAAGAAAATTGAGCTACCGAAGCGAATTTCGATCGAATCATACGTCATTCCCAAGCGAGGTCCATACAAATATAACGAACCCAAAAAGTAAGTATGGCAAACTGGTCGGTGTTAAGTCAGACCGGACTAAGTCGCAAAACACCAAAAAATGAGATAATAATAGCACTGGATAAAGAATTTCTTCAGCTACATTAGACTCTTGCAAGATTTGAAATATGTAACAATAAACAAGAATTACGACAAAAATTAATTTCCATTTATAACGTAAAGGATGCTGCGATTCAAACTTTAAACTCGTTTTTCTCGAAATCAATATTTTGTCACTTAGTCCGGTCTGACCTAACACCGACCAACTATTCTTCTAACTGAATTTCAAAGTACCACTATCTCCTCAACTCGCACATCACATAATGAAATCACTTTTCTTTCAGGAACACAATCCGCTTCACCCCAACGCAGATCGAAGCCATCAAGGCGGGAATGCAACCCGGTCTTACACTGGTAGTCGGCCCACCGGGTACCGGCAAAACAGACGTAGCCGTCCAAATCATTTCCAACCTGTATCACAACCATCCCCAGCAACGCACCCTAATCGTCACCCATTCCAATCAGGCACTGAACCAACTGTTTGAGAAAATTATGGCACTTGACATCGACGAACGCCATTTGCTTCGTTTAGGTCATGGAGAAGAATCGCTGGAAACGGAAAAAGATTACAGCCGGTACGGTAGAGTTAATTATGTGCTATCGAAACGTATTGATCTGCTGGGACAGGTACAACGGTTGCAGGATTCGCTTGGCGTAGCTGGGGATGTAGCGTACACTTGTGAAACTGCTGGTCATTTCTACCTATATCAGATAATCGCTCGATGGGAGAAATTTTTGAACGATTTCAAGGAAAGCAAAGATTACAAGGATGCTGCTGCGTTCGAGGAAGAATTTCCATTCACGAAGTTCTTCCTGGATGCGCCTCAGCCATTATTCCACGGAAGCACTTTCGAGGAAAATATGAACATCGCTCACAGCTGCTATCGTTATAT
The DNA here is from genome assembly GCF_030247195.1 of Topomyia yanbarensis. NCBI lineage: Eukaryota > Metazoa > Arthropoda > Insecta > Diptera > Culicidae > Topomyia > Topomyia yanbarensis. Next base: position 21,515,379 of record NC_080670.1, on the reverse strand, counting down.
TTCACACATTTTCACTGAACTGGAGGAGTTTAGGGCTTTTGAACTGCTTCGGAGCGGCCTGGATCGCTCAAAGTATTTGCTGGTGAAGGAGGCGAAAGTCATCGCTATGACCTGTACCCATGCAGCTTTGAAGAGAAAAGAACTGGTGAACATGGGCTTCAAATATGACAACATATTGATGGAAGAATCGGCACAGATTTTAGAAATCGAAACATTCATTCCTTTGCTGCTTCAAAATCCGATGGATGGCTACAATCGCCTCAAGCGCTGGATTATGATCGGAGATCATCATCAACTACCACCAGTCATCAAAAATATGGCATTTCAAAAATATTCCAACATGGAACAGTCACTATTCACGCGGCTCGTTCGACTAGGTGTCCCCACCATTGACCTAGACGGGCAAGGTCGTGCCAGGTCGAGTATTTGTGAGCTCTACAAATGGCGTTACACTAAACTGGGTGATTTAGAACACGTCATCCAGTGGCCAGAGTATGTGAACTGCAATCCAGGCTTTGCCTATGATTATCAATTGATCAACGTAGAAGATTTCAACGGTGTCGGTGAATCGGAACCGAACCCGTATTTCTATCAGAATTTGGCCGAAGCGGAATATGTTGTAGCAGTTTTTATGTACATGCGGCTCATAGGATATCCAGCGGAGAAAATTTCCATTTTAACTACCTACAATGGTCAGAAGCATCTAATTCGAGATGTTATTGATGCTCGTTGTGCTGACAATACACTGATCGGAAAACCACACAAGGTGACAACGGTAGACAAGTATCAAGGGCAGCAGAATGACTACATTCTGCTCTCGCTGGTTCGCACTAAAACAATCGGTCACATACGTGACGTACGCCGATTGGTGGTTGCTATGAGCCGTTCTCGGCTGGGTCTATATATCTTTGGCCGGGTGTCTCTGTTTAAGAATTGTGTTGAGTTACAGCCTGCTTTCAAATTGCTTACCAAACGCCCTCTTCAGTTGCACCTGGTAGCTGATGAAGCATTCAGTGATCAGAGGAGAATGGACGGTAAACCCGACCGGACGCCCGTCGTTATGAAAGATATGACGGAGATGGCACAATATGTGTACAAGTATTATATGGAGAAGGTTAACGTGATCAGAGAAGAAATGGTAGGGCTTTTTGTTTTCGTTGATGTAGATTTCTAACCAATTTGTAACTTTTTTTAGGAAAAAATGAAGGAACTTTACGAGCACCATCAAAAGGAGCAAGCCGCCAACCAGGCAAAGGAAAAAGGTGTTGAAAATGTCACAGAAAAACCGCCAACGATGCAGCAAAAATCGAAAGAATTTGTACCGGCTTTAATTTGTAATGAAATTGAGGTTGTTGACGATAGCCAAGAGAAGCCGAAACGTGGAAAGAAACGAACTGCTGAGAGGGACGAAGAACACAAGAAGCTGTCGGAGGAAAAAATTGAAGAAAAGCAAGCGGCGCACGAAGAGAACAAACCGCAATCGATGATTGTGGAACCTATCGAGGAAAGGGAAGAGGGCAGCGCATTTGCGGCAGAAGTTGCCGATGAGAAGGATACAAACGAGAAACAAGCGACAAACGAGGACATAATAGAACAACCTAAGTCGAATATCACAATGTCTGCTAAGGATTGCGATCAGGCTGAAATAGTTTCCGCTGGTGAAGGTGGTGATGGGGAAAACGAACATGTAGAAGTAGTACCAGAAGTAGAAAAGGAGGAAATAACACAACCTGATGAGCTACAGGTGACTGCGACTGATGCTACGGAACCCAAGGACCAGACGAGTGATGATACTGAAATGCAAACAGAACAATAGTAGACCTTATATTCAATCATCATTGAAAGTTTCTCATAATTTTTTAATATAATAAAATTGTGTATTCATAAATACTTCGTTAAGTATTTATTTCAAAAAGCTATTTAAATTCAATCAAACTAGATCCAAACTAGTGCTCGGGTTAACACGGACAATTTTGACACTGTTGATAACTGAAATCCGCTAACGACGCTGTGGTGACCATAGTTGGTTCTTTGGAGTGGTAACCGCAGGAGAGTGTTATTTTGTAAACCTTACGAGCTTGATGACACAGACCTACAATAATTGAATAATCCACTCTGCCAGTCAGTATATCCGTAACGAGCAGGGCTCGAGGGCAATACCTCCGGTTGCTGAAGGTGTCAAGGTTTAGTAGTAATTGGATTGTGTTTCGCCATGGAAAACATGTAAACAGGATGTCGAAGGGAAAAGTGTTTGAAACTGAGTAGAACAATCTCTATTCGGTCAACCACGTTCTGATAAAAGCTTTGGTTTAACCATAGAGAACAGACATAAATAAATATAAGCTAAAACAAACTTTCCTGGAAAACCTGTGTAAACATTTAAAATAAAAAAAAACGTTGCAAATCATCACCACTGAGAACTGACATACAAGTAAAGTTTTCAACTTGTGTAAGAAATTAAACTGTCGCTTTGAAATGACAACAGCAACTAGCAACTTGCCACTGGTCGGTGCTTCGATCGGCCAGCAATCGCTATACGGGACTTGTATGCAAGCTTGGTTACAATGGTGACTCACGCATGCAAACCTGTATGCGATGGTGATTTTCAACGTATTTTCATTTAAATGTTTACACAGGTTTTTCGGGAAAGTTTGTTCTAGCTTATATGTCTGTTCTCTGTGTCATCACCGCATACAGGTTCGCATGCATGAATCACCATTGTATCCAATTTTCCACGCAACGCCCGTATAGCGTTTGGTTGTCGTTCATAGCACCGGCTAGTGGCAAGTTGCTATTTCCTGGTGGCATTTCAAAACGACAGTTATATTTCTTACAGACATTGCAAACTATACTTGTATGTCAGTTCTCAGTGGTTTTAATCTCGTCTATCAAAGATGCGGTTCAGCTACTGTAACATACGTGGACTGGGGGATGGGGCACGTAGAATAAACGAGCTATGATTCTCACTAAATACATCCTCTGGCTGATCGCCTGCCAATTGTTCACGCGTTGACGTATCTTGAACAGCTCGTTTGGCGCCACTTTGGCAGAATACTACCAATGTTCAACATCTTCTATCTTACCAAGCACCGTTCCTTACGACCCCGATATTTAGAGTTTCCAGCTTGTCGTGCAGACTTCCGTCGAATCCCGTGAAGCCATGCGACTTCCAGTTCCATTTTTTTAATCACAGTACTTTTACATTGCGTTGGTCTTTGTCGACCATTTCGATTCGTATTTCGTTCTTAATTGTACGCTAGTGGTACTCTCCTGGCGCCTTGTACGGTATACCATCATGTGGGATTTCTTTATTGTCTGCACCTATACTTTCACCGAATTACTGGGAGCCAAAACGAAGTAGTCTTCTATCATGGTTCATATCCTGCTGCTTCTGGCATTCTGGTTCTGGCATGTTTAATGTACGTCTTAAGACTCTAGAGATTATAAAACAGTACCACGTTGTGGCGCAATAATGTTTTCGGACTTTATGACGCCATTTTGCTTTCAGACGCATCCTCATGCGGTGCGAAGAAATAATCGTATTCCTACAAGAAATACATAACAGCGTTCCCTATTACAGTTCATTCAACCACTAAACGGACAATTAACCCACGTATTGATTTGTTCTTGCGTGTCGAATCTAGGTCAACGAGACCACCGCTATGCAGTATCTACTAGCAAAAATATCTACACTATCCGACTACATGCCGTTACCAATCGAATTTACCCCCGTCACACCTGTTGCGGCATGCCATAACTTTTACTCGATATAATGCAACATAGATCCTAGCAACCGGAAAGCGTTCCGGTAACCCGAGCAATGTCAAGCAGTAGATTGTTTATTTTGCTACATGGTTATTTTGTGAAAAGATTATAGATTACAGGAATTTTCGAAAAAAACAACTACCCGTTCTCTTTCTTCAATGGCCGAACGCAACGTGGAACTGCAAACGACCTTAGTTCGCTACAACAATCCGGTGCTTGTTGTTAAGCATGTCGAAAAGAAGGAAACCCCTCCGGATGTTGCAAAGGAGCAACTTGGTCGTCCCGGTTCAGGTGGAGCTGTGATCGTCGAGAGTCCACGAGAAACGGAAGAAATTTTAAACTGTATTCTACCGCCGAAGACCTGGGAAGAGGATGGCCAACTGTGGACGCAAACTGTTTCCAGTACACCAGCTACGCGACAGGATGTAATCAATCTCCAGGAGATGCTGGATACCAGACTCCAACAGACGCAAGCTCGCGAAACGGGGATCTGTCCTGTAAGGAGGGAACTTTACACCCAGTGTTTCGATGAATTAATCCGACAGGTCACCATAAACTGTACCGAGCGAGGGTTGCTGCTGCTGAGAGTACGGGATGAGATCGCTATGTCGATGGAAGCGTACGAGACACTCTACTGCAGCTCGGTTTCGTTTGGTATCCGGAAAGCTCTTCAAGCTCAGGAAGGAAAGGAAAAATTGCAGGAACGGATTCTACTGCTGGAAAAAGAAAAGGATACGTTAGAGAGCTCCATAAGCGACATGACGATTAAGGCAGATCAGGCAGAAAGAAGGAATGCTGAGTTGAGGGCGTCTGAAGAGAAGAAACATGCGGAAGAGATCGCGTTCCTAAAGAAGACTAACTCACAACTGAAGGTTTGTTTGAAGGTAGTATAGTTATGGGATAATACTAATTGCTCTTGCATTGTAGGCTCAACTGGAAGGAATTATAGCACCGAAGAAATAGATGAATGTAAACCATCATAGATAACTAGAATTGTTTAGAATACAAAAATCTCTTTTATTACATAATCTGAAGAAATGCATTTGTTTTCTAACAACTTTATTGCGGACAACATTTGATTGATTAAATAATCTGAATTAGCCATGCTTGTTATTATATAACAACCATCTCTGTATTACAATCAGCATTTTCCATCTATTTCTGGGATCGCTTTGAACAGATCGGCCACTAGGCCGTAGTCTGCAACTTGGAAGATCGGCGCCTCCGGGTCCTTATTAATAGCAACGATTGTTTTTGAATCCTTCATACCGGCCAGATGCTGGATGGCTCCTGATATACCGACCGCAATATAAAGCTCCGGAGCAACGATCTTTCCGGTCTGTCCAATCTGCAAATCGTTCGGCACAAAGCCTGCATCTACGGCGGCACGGGAAGCACCCACAGCAGCACCCCATTTATCAGCGAGGTCGTATAGCATCTTGAAGTTGTCACCCGACTTCATTCCACGTCCCCCGGAGATCACTATCTTAGCAGCGGTAAGCGATGGCCGATCCGATTTCGTCAGCTCTTGACTGACAAATTCGGTCAGACTGGATTTGTAGTCACCTTCGGGGGCTTTATCCAGGGTTCCACTTCCCGTGGATCCAGCGGCTTCGAAGTTTGTACCACGAACGGTGATTACTTTTACCGGATCCTTGGACTTGATAGTCTGGATGGCGTTGCCTGTTAAGTAGGAAGAACAAAGAATTACCTTTGTCAAGTTTGTTTTAAACCTAATTTCAGCACGTTTGATAAAAAAAAATTGAAAAATTAAAGCAGCAAATGAAGCTTAATTTTAAATTAAAATCGAGTTTTGTTTGCTAAAATTGTTCATTCAATGACAAAGTTCAATACTTCATTCGTAAACAGAACACATGAGTAACTATCAAAATAATATAAAATAGGTTAAACAGAGAATGATTTGATTCTAGAATGAACTCGTAAGATTAGTTTCAAAACAATGTTCACGGCAAAAGAACGTGACATGGTGTGAACTATTAATCGGTTGAATAAGAATCAATGAACGCAGCTAAGAAAAAATTGCACTTAAGTACGAGTGTTTTTCCACAAGCGAAGAAACAAAATTGAAAAACTTGTTTCAACGCATTTTATTTTTATTTTTTTTTTAATCCTACACTCAAATATTAGTTATTTCCTTGGCCTGATATAAGGCAAATACGCTAACAGGTTATCGTCACAAATAAACATACAAACACAATTTTTTATACTTTCTGCTAGTAGTTATATAAAATAACCATAACAGAAGCTAGACATTGTCTAATTGTCCTTTACCAAAGTCTAAAACCGTTTTCTATTTCAAATGTAATTATGATGACCCAAATTCACAACTCACCAGCATAGATTGTCCTCACGAAAGTATCCGCCGATTTGACTTCGATGATTTCCGAAATCGGAGAAACGTCCAGCTTGGCGGCAACCCGGGGCAGTACCGCTTTACCAAAAGCTGATGCTCCGGCGACAATGTGCGTAAATTTGAACTGATTCTGGGTGGACAGAACCAGAGGCGTAACCGATTCCGCCAGCAGTCCCTTGAATGCGTCACCTTCCGCCACCAGGACCTTGCTGACTCCGTCCAACTTAGCGGCAGCTTCCGCTATCGGCCCCACCTTGGTGCCAGCCACAAGGACGGTCACATCGCCACCCAACTTTTTGGCCGCAGTGACGGCGTTCGACGTAATCGGGTTCAAGGTCTCGTTGTTGTGCTCCGCTAGCACCAGTGTACTTTGGAACCGGCGAAACTGTGCAGTACAAAAGAGACAATTATGTAATAATTCATATTCTTAATAATCGTGTATGTAAGATGAGTTTTCTACTGTTATCAGTGAATCTAGGTTCCTGATACGCTTCCTGTTTCAATGTACGTTATAGGGATTTAACATATAACTAGGTTTATATTTGATGTGCACTTACCTGGGTAGCACGAGCAATGTTCGACGAATACCTTGCAAACATTTTGTACAAATACTAAATTGTAACAAATTAAAATAAATTTAAACCAAACCGTGTGATATCAATCTGCTGTCCGCACAAAAACTGACCACTACTCTCGTGAAATCATGACACACACGGAGTGACGCAGAATACAAACATTGGATTAAAGACGCTGAATATCCGAATAAAGACTCGCCATGTGAATCGTTTGTTTACAGCGGACCCTTCACGAGTAGAATCCCCCGGTCAAAAAAAAAAAAAAAATGCGGACAAACATGGTCAGGCGATTTTTAAACAGTTTGACGTTTAACTCAACTCGCCTGTGCTAATTGCCCCTAGGAACAAATGCAATTTGCGAATGCGATTTAAAGGCAATTTCAACACTTAGACAAATTTTCTGGCGGCTGAAATGGACTTGGTTGTTTTTTGCGTTTTTCAAACATGGCGGTTCATGTTTGGCTTAAGCTTAAAATTGTTTTTTGAACAATTGGTGTGTTCTCACTTGTATTTTGTTTGTCTAGTGCACTTCATTTAGCCAACGAATGTAGAAAATTGTGGAATCGTGTGTAAGTATAGTAGAACAAGATCTCTGACATAAAGTCTTAATGAACGTCAGATTGTGATAAGTTTTAGTGCGCAATACCAACTTCACCTTTGATTCTTCCTATAAGTTGGTGGTGATTACCTAGTATACTGGTAAGTATATGTGAGTAGATATTGAATCCGAAAATAAGTATTATTTTTAATTTTCATATTAGGCAGGGCGATTAAATGGCGCGTTCCGTGGGCGATTTAAGGGCTGGTTGGGCAGCAAAAAAATGACGTCGGCAAATCGCTCAAATGTTGCATTTGAAATATCCCCCTATTTGCCAGCAACTTGCTGGCAAATTGAAGGGCAATTAGCGCATCCGAGTTGGCAAATAGCCCCCCGTTAGCCAGCAACTTGCCCTTTTTGACTGGGATGGCGAGTCTTTTGGCCAGAGTTTCAGCGTCTTTACATTGAATAATTACAGCGGTACTGTCAGTTCTGAAAACCTGGCAACCCTAAATGTCTAACACTCGAAGGGTAATTCTGTCAATATTTGACTCCTACATACAATATCAGTAGCGATCAGAATTTTCTAAAAGTGGAAATGGTTCACGTAAATTAATACTTTACAAAATCAGTTGTAAACGTCGTCGTCGGAATGGCTAAAAGTGCCTTTTTATCAGGATTTTTTCGTGCTGGAGTGGGAGTCATCTCTGAGTGAAGATTGTCGATAAGTACAGAAAAAAAGCTGAGATGCTGTTGGATTTCCGGAAAATATCGCTGTCGTGAGTGTAATTTCGCTCGGATTGATTCGCGGTAGTGCTTTTCATTTCTAAAAGTAAAAGTGGTAGTGGTTCCGGTAGAAATATCAGTGAAAAGCGGTCCAATTAACTAGCCCTCTAAAGTGTCAACAGGAACGCACATAACGCCTGAAAACGGGGCTACGCCATCCGGCCGGTAATGATTTGAATCCAATATTGGGTGCAAGTCTAATGGAATTTTCTTTTTTGACAATGCACTATACCGGTGTAATCGGTGCTACACTCATTCAAACTTGGGTGTATATAATCAGTCTTTTTGCACTACACCGGTGTAGCACCAGGAAAAAACGAACACGCTATAAGTAACCCTAGACACAAATTGTAGGGTCCGCTTTAGCGGGCTGGTCAATATTAAATTTAGGTTGGGCTATTAAAAGGCTGTATAGACATTTTCTTCAAATGGAGAAATATTATTGACGCTCGTAGTAATAGCTAAAGATTTGAGCCATTTGGGTAGAAACCATTTACGTTTGTTCTGTATCAAGAAAAACAATTGAGAAATTAAATGTAATGTAGCAGAGGGCTGATCGCTTATTATTGGGGTTTTCGATTGATTGACACCGGTGTAGTGGAGTGCACTGAAACTGCACCGTTTTTGCACTTTCTAGCAGAAGTGCAGAAAACTGGGTATGTTCCATTGACATTTCTGGTAGAAAGTGCAAAACCAGTGCAATCCACTACACCGGTGTCAATCAATCGAAAATCCCATATGAATCTAACTCAAAATTTAGTGTAATTTCGAGGTATACAGACCTCATTTTGCGTGTTTTTGCCCCAAAGGATTGAAAAGCATGTTTTTGAAAATACCATTATGGAGACTCCGAGTACCTCATAAACAACTTCATATTGCTGAAAATATAGTGATTTCTACTAGTTTTGGACAAAACACCGTTCCGTACGGTACTATCAGCGCGCGTTCTCGAGCTTCGCATGGTGCTTTTAGCGTGTTCTTTTTGCGACCGCCGCGACCCAAGCTTGGGCGATTGTACGAGTGGAGTTGTTCTGCAGTGACTTAGCAGCGAAAATCAGTGAAGAAACGGCTGAAATAAATGGATTTTAGTGTTACCCCCGCGGTGCTATAGGTAAACAAACAGCCATCGCTGTGCTTACCCGTGTGGTTACCAGGCCGAGTTCTCATTCACCCGCGTGGATGCCGGTCGCGAGTGTGACGGTAGTGTGCTGAACCGAGGATATTTTTCAAGTCTTATAAAACCGTGAAAAGTTTTGAAAATAGAAAAATGTTGACTTTTGATTCGGTGGTACTTGAGTATAGTACACTGCGTATCAACGAATTAGGACGATACAGTGCGTGCCAAAAAAAAGTTGAGACAACAATAAGGCAAGTCATCAAGTGCGTTTGTTCTTGGCGAAATCCATAAAGTTTGCTTCTCTTGGCGGAGTAGAAGAGGAAAACAAGTAGTAGCGACACTGCTCATCTACAGCGCGTCCAAAAATTGTGGGAACACTTTAGAAAAGTCGACGTTGAAAAGGCAAATGAGGTAAGATCCATCCTTTTCTTCACCTTTTTGTCTATTTGGGGTTGGTATCGGGTGACTATAGCACATAGCAGTTTCCAAAGTTTGGTGGTATAATCCAAGATAGCGGTCAGCAGTAGCGGTGACCCGGGAGGGTTAAGTAAAAGAAGATTGCCGGAGTATATGGACCCGACGAACAAATTCGGCGAATTGACGTTCCTGCAGATGGAAGGTAAAGAAGGTGTACCCTTGCCTAGAAACCCGTTTATCATTGGCAAATCGGTTGAGGTTGCCAATGATAAACGCTGGAGGTCCAAACGAAAGTGCGAATACCGAAGCTCACGCGATACGGTATATCCTTCGAGTTCAGAACCCTGTCCAAGTAGCTAAGTTGCAGAAAATCAACCAGCTCATTGACGACACTGAAGTAGTTGTTAAAGCCCAATCTGAACGTAAGTAGGTGCGTAAGTTCCTGCTACGATCTGATTCATATGGAAGAGAACGATGTTTTACAAGAAATTCTAAGCCAGTGAGTGATTCGTGTACAGCGAATTACACGAAATGAAGCCGGGAAACATTGACTAGACTAACATTGGGCATTGATTCAGGAAAACAAATACCCCAATAGATAAGTTCAAGCAAGGTTCTTCCATAAAAAACTGACGGTCAATGGGAGAAATTATATAAACACACACTATTGTATACCGACTTTTTGCCATTTTCCAATTAGCGTTGCTGGGAAAATTCTCAACATGTTCATCAATCAAAATCAAAACACAATATAAAATATTTATTTGTTTATTTTACTTACACTCGTATTTCAGACATTTGGTTTACTAAGCAGATCAATCGATAGCAACTGAAGAATAAGTTAATAAATGAAAACGGCGAGGAAGTAAAGTTTAACAAATACATTTGAACTTTGTACAAAATCAGGAACAGAGAGCACCACGTTCAGATTTTTTTTCTGCATCGAAAATTTTTGTTCTCTTCACCTCAATGGCCAGAAATCATAACATTGAATCACTAAATCCCATTCATCACACGGTTACGCTATCAACCTAGAAATCGGGTTCTCGATTTTTCCTACACATTTTGCTTAAATTGTTTAATTCTCCTAAATATTTAGCTACAATTTGATCGATTGTTTTCATATATATTTATAATATAAACACGAAAAAAACAAACTAAAATTTGTTGTCAAACACAAGGACAGCTTCACATCACTTAACATCAGTATATTTGTAGGAGTTTTCGAGCTTGTCTCATTCAAAATATTCTATAACCGCATACATAGATGTATAAATAAAACAAACACTCATCCACTGGTTTCTACCGTGTTCGGTATAGAATCTGTATTACCGTTTGTATTGTATATCAATATGATTACCTAGATCCAATCAAAATCGCTCGTGATCTTGGGTACAGTTTTCTATAGACTAACCATATATCAACTTAAGTCGATAACCGGGATAAGGAGAAAAACTTGTGATAAAAAGTCAGCTGGACGGTCCTATGTAGATAGGAAGCAATGTTTTACGAGGAATTTTAATATACAGATAAGGAGATTAACATAAAAAGAAAGTAGTCGTAAAATGAGAAATGACTAAAACTAAAATCACATTTCGAACGAACAATCGAAAAACCAACAGGTTCTAAGCTATTTTGTTCATATATTTACAACGTGAATGTGTTTGGTTGGTAATGCAGTCGTTTACTAAATGTATTTAAAAAAAGGGTAGAGATTACTATACTGGGTATCAGATTTTGCTGAAAAATTCAGCGTCTGTGTGTGTAGTGTTTTGTTTAAAACATTTCCTATACTGTTTCTAAAATCAATTCGACTGTGGAATGATAATGGTTGCAATTGTGTGTAGTTTTGGTTTCAAAATATATGCTTTTGCTAGTGTAACAAATTTATAACCGCGCGCCACTAACCGCCACTGTTTGCTTCGCACCAAGATCGCATTTCCGATCGGAGCTGGAAACAGCTTTAGTCGTGTGGTGGCATACTTGGATTCGGAATTGATGCTTCGCTTTTTTAAAGTGTTGTGTGTTGTTACTACTTTTAAAATTTATATCATCTTTCAGGAGTGATACTAGGAAGGCCGAAAACATTCATCTTAAACAATCGTTCTTAAACGTATTCGTGTTTTACGTGCTTTACAAATGTGCTTAAAAATACAACAGGTCGTTGGCATTAAGGTTTGCCATTTGCCGTCCATTTTATGGGACCTCTGACATTTCGAATATCAACTGGTATTATAGAGGTTCGTGACTATCAAGATTTTTCCACCGCGTATCAATGATGTATTTTCATATTGATGCCTTCAATTGAACTTATCCCAGAACGAACTCGATACAATGGCTTTACTGCCCATAAACGCATAAGAGTCCCATATGGATTTTTGTCGAAAATGAGTTATCCGTTGGATTGTATTCTGTATCACCACTGAATCACACAGCACAAATAAGATTACCGGGTTTGTTCAGAAAATATAAAAAAAAATACCAAAACATGGTTGTCCCATCCATTTGGCTCAATGGATGGGACAATCTTGAACAGCGTTTTTCTCGGCTTGCTGTTTTTCAACATGGGACTCTTATGCTGTTATGGGCAGTTTAGTGACCTATCATAGTACCGTAGGATCGATAGGGTATTTTGGTATTCAAAGACATCATCAGATTGTGTCCTTTTCTTGGAAAAGGGCTTTCCCATGTCACGGTACGAGATCTACTTGATAAAGGTTAAATTGTACGTCCGCAGCTCCATCGACTCCAGGAAGATATCCCCAAGGGAACTTACCGATTCGCCCGGGTGCAGCCCAGTCAGCGAGGTACTAGTAATTTGTTCGATCTGCACCCCCGCAAAGAGCTGCAACTGTCTATTATATTTATCTACATTTAAACTACTAATGGTATCACTACTACTACTACTACTTATGGTACTACTGTTGCTATTGTTACAAAAATAATTTATTACTTCATCGCCGCCTATCCGGCGGTTATAGCCTTGCCGATGCAAAACCAGCAGGGCCGAGCTTGACGGGAAAAGTGGCAGACTGCCCTCGGTCAGTGTTCGGAGATTAAGAATGTGCAGATCACAGGGAAACGGAGTGGCGAGCAGTTGAACTGCTCGGTTAATATCTATCTGGTTGCTTTCATCATACTTCTCTACAATGAACAGATTCGCCGGATAGTTTAGCCCGTTCGATAAGCTATTGGCAAAAATGCTCGGCAGCTGATATTCGGCGGGTTTGGAATCGTCAGCTCGATCCGGGGAGTCACCCCCGCTAGGGACCGAATTCCCGGCATCAATAGTTTCCAGCGTCAACCAAAACCGGTGCCGTGTAAGGCGACTGTCAACGACTCCCTCGCCCATACCTCGGTAATCGTCGTACAGTGTTCGCCTATCTAGCATAACTTCAAGTTGGCCAGGTTCTAAACTGGCTGCACCTTGGGCGTGGGTCGTCAGCAAAGTCAGTCTCATTTTTTCGTCCTGAATGAAGGCTCCACTGGTGATTGGGAAATAGTTCCCCTCGATTCCGATAGATGGCACTTTCGTGCGCTTCTGGTATTGGAAACCGTTCAGGTCCGAAAAGAATTCAGGGTTCTCGCCTCCTCCGTTTTCAATATCCGTGGTGAATCGCATAAACAGTTCAGTCTCACGGTTTTTGGGCGGCAATTCAAAATCAATGTCATTCTCGATGTATATTCCATTGTCCAGTATTGTGTTGGAGTTGTATATCCTTACTGTATGGGCAAGGAACGGACCGTATATCGCCGTGACGTCGCTGGCTAGTGGTCCAGAAGTTATCAAAATCGTGACATCGTTATACTGCTCCAAGACTTCCTTTTCGGAATTTCTCTGTTCCGGATCTGTTTTGAACAAATAAGCCCCGGAATGGAACTGAGCACTTTTGTATGCGGCGAATTTTATTGCACACTGAATTTGTTTACCCATGTTCTTCTTGGTTACCGATTTAAGGAAGCCACTCTGTTCATCGAAAAGCAGCCTCATTTTGAAGTTCTCAAGTTGAATGTCCCCTGGTTGTTTATTTCTAATCTCGAAAATCTCATTTTTCTCGTCCTGACACTCGTTGCAGTATAGTGTTGCCATCTTTGCTTTGAACTCATCATCATAGGAAGCCGTAAATGTTGTTAGCGAAAGCGGTGCTAATTTAGCCACAAACAAGATTTCATACTCTTTGTCCGAAGGAATAATCTTCCTGGAGGCATACGCCGACTCGGTTATATTCCACACAGGGTTTATTTGAATATCCACCTGTTTCCCATGTGGATCCAAGATTTTGACCCGTGGCGACAAGGTTCTAATCATAACAACTTCCAGTCGTTCCTGAGCAAGCGCATTATACACCACGAAATCCGTACTGCGAGCTTCCGTTACGATGAGAGGAGTTTTCCGAGGAAGTTTGCTGAAGTTATCTCGCTCCAGTTCTCCAATCAAGAAGTTCAACTCGGAGCCCTTCTTCTGTACCAGCAGTTCAATGGTTTTCTCCTGAAGTTTAACCGTCTCTTGAATGCTTTCAAACAGCCGCAAGCCGTAATCTCGCATTACGTTCCCTTTGGACGTCCCAGTGATGGCATCATGATGTTGAAACAGACCCAGATTTCGCCTTGCCAGTATTATTTTTTCATAATTTTTCTCATAGATTTTGAAAGCATTCGAGTTGCCCGCCTGCCGAGCTCGATTGAACGCTAGCGTGAACATAATCTCCAAACTTCTTAGGTTGTGTTCCAGTTCACGACTGAGAATTTTGAAAAATGGGCGTGTCGTGAAGTATCCAGACCAGTACGCCGGTCTACCTTCGTTGAAGATGTCAGCGTACACGAAAAAGTCACCTTTCAAGGTGGGGAACTTGTCATAGCGCTCTTTTACAGCGTTGAAGTAATCCTTTGGTGTTCCGAATTTGATCTCCGCTTTATACTTGTTCTTGTTTTCGTTGATGTAATCGATCAGTTTTTTGTAGTTGGTGTACTGCTGTTCCACTTCTTTTTCCTTGTTGTAGCGGAAATCGTCGCCCACTGGGATGAGAGCAACGTTATGCGGAAACAGTGACGCGGTCCGTGAGTACTGTTCCATCAGTAGATCGGCCTTGGATTCAATATTTTCCGGTGTGATGAATTGAGCCTTGATTGAATACTCCGTATATTCGCCGGGAATTTTGCGAAAATCAAAGTTCAGGCAGATGAATGGATGTGGCCCACAGGAATGTTTTATTGAGTAAATATCGAAAGGCATGTTATGGGTTAGCAGGGAGTGTTTGTTGTTTAGCGGAGTTGCTGGCGTTCGCCAGTAGGGAGTCCACATAAAATCTCCGTAGCGGTGGCGGGCGAACCACTGTTTCCATGCATAATGTATTCGTTGAATGATTGTGCCTTCGAACCCACTAGCTGCCAACAGGTAGGGCACCGTACTGCCATGTCCGAATGGATCGATACTCCAACCGCTCGTCGGTGTTACGTCCAGGTTTGTTTTAACCCACTGATGACCTGAAATTTGAGTCCAATTATATGTCTTGCTATCGGTGGAATGGTATATATCAATGTTACCTTCAATCAGTTGATCGACCATAGCGAACAAATGAGCGTTCGCTTCATCGGTCATAACCCATCCGCCGGTTGTGATCTCCAGCCGGCCAGATTTGACCATTTTTTTCAATATCTGTAACATAGATAAAATAAGAGTTAGTATAAGATTGGGAGAATTTGTTCGTGTCTGTTTAACAATCAATCAATCAATGTTCCGAAAATTCCACTGTTGCAATTTTTACAAAATTTTGTAATTTTTACAAAATTTTGTAATTTTTACAAAATTTTGCATTTTTTACAAAATTTAGTTATTTTCAAAAAATATATTTGCTCTTAGGACCATTTGACATGTTTGGCTAGAAATAGAAGGCAGTTAATTGCCTTTAGCGGGGACAAATCAGGATTGATATCCTGAATTTGTTATCCTTATAAGCGCTGGCGGTGATCTCCAAGCATTAGTTGCAGTGCACTAAAAGCTCTTTAAAAATCAGGGAAGACAGCCCGGCGGGATCAAATTTTAAGGTTAATATTTTTGCTTTTCATTAAAATTACATTCCCCACTTAACTTTTAAAATAATTTGAGGGCATTTTTCAACGATAGTGTCAGATTGGCATGGGGACTTGGAGAAATTTCCGAATTGGTGCAATTGCGCACAAAAACAAAACTTGGTCTTTTTTACAAAATTTATTATTTTTTCAAAATCTCGCAATTTTTACAAAATTGTATCATTCTGCAAAATCTTGTAATTTAAAAAACAAAACTTCACATTTTTAAGAAAAATTCCTGATTTTTTAAAATTTCGTAATTTTTACAAAAATTCCCAATTGTTTGCAAAATTTCGTAATTATTACAATATTTTTCAACGTAATGTGGTATTTTTTTACTAAATTTCGTAAAGTTTAGCAAACTTCATGAATTTTTTATTTTTCAAAAAAAAGTTTATTTTACAAAAAAAAATTATTTTGTGACTTCTACAAAGTTTTGTAATTTTTACAAAATTTACATATATATCAAAAATTTGTAAAAAATGCGCGATTTCGTAAATGCCACAAAATTTTGTTATTCTTACAAAATTACAAATTTTGACAAAATTTTATTTTTAATTTCGAAATTTTGACAAAATGTTGTGATTTTTAAAAAAATTGTCTAATTTGTACTGACTTACAAAATTTTGGGATTTTTACAAGATTTCTTAATACTTACATTTTGTGTTAATTTTCAAAAACTACAAAATATTGCTATATTGACGAAATTTTGTAATTTTGACGTAATTTAGTTATTTTCAAAAAATATAAAAATTACATTTCGTAATTTTTCGTAAAATTTCGTAATTTTTATCGAATTTCGTAATTTTGACAAAATTGTAAAAATTTTACAAAATTTGTTATTTTCACGAAACTTAAATTTTTGTTAAATTTTAGTTATTTTTCAAAATAATGTAATTTTTATAAAATTGTGATTTTTTACAAAATCTATCATATATTCAAAGTATTGTAGTTTGACAAAATTTTGCAATATTTTCAAAAATTTGTTATTTTCACAGAACGTTTTTTATTTTTTACTAAATTGCTTGTTTATAAATTTCGATAATTTAAAAAAAAAATATATTGCGACTATATTTTTTTATTTAATTTCAAAATTTTTCTGAAACTTCGTTATTTTTTCAAAATTTTGTGATTTGTACCAGACTATGCAAAAAATCAAAATTTTTACAATTTTTGGCAAAATTTTGTAATTTTCATGAAATTTCGTGATTTTTAAAAAAATTCGTAATTTTCACAAAATTTTGTAAATTTTTACAAAATTTCGCTATTTTACAAAATTTCTAAATTTTTACAAAATTTCGCTATTTTACAAAATTTCAAAATTTTTACCTAGTTTGAGTTTTTTTTAACGAAATTAAGTAATTTTAAGTAATGTTGCACTTTTAACAAAATTTTGTAATTTTGTAGATTCAACACAATTTTGCGTATTTTCCAAAATTTTGTAACTTTGACAAAATTTTGTAATTTTTACTAAATAACGTAATTTTTTTAAAATTGCCTAATTTGTACTGACTTACAACATTTTGGAGTTGTTTCAAAATTTTGTGATTTTATCAAAATTTTGATATTTTTTACTAAATTTTGCAATTCTTACAACATTTTGTAATTTTTACAAAATTTCCTAATTCTTACATTTTATTGTAAATTTATATAAATTACAAAATATTTCTATTTTGACGAAATTTTGTAATTTTTATAAAATTTAGTTATTATTACAAATATTGTAAAAATTGCGAAATTTCGCATTTTTAGCCAAATTTTGCAATATTTTTACAAGTTTGTGATTTTTACAATTTCGTTATTTTTACAAAATGTAATTTTTATAAAATTGTGTGATATTCAAAATTTCGTTATTTTTTCAGAAAATCGTAATTTGCACAAAATTCTGCAATATTTTAAAAATTTTGTAAATTTCACAATGTTTTTTTACAAAATTGCATTTTTAAAAAATTTGATAATTTTTAAAAAAGTATTGTAGTTAAATGTTTTTCTTATTTTTACAAAAATTTGTAATTTTTCATGAAATTTTGAAATTTTTCTAAAATTTCGCCATTTTTACAAAATTATGTAATTTTTGCAAAATATTGTAGTTTTTTCAAAAATTTGTTGTACTAAATTCTGTAAAAATCAAAATTTTGCAATTTTTGACATAATTTCGGAAGTTCTACATAATTTCGCAATTTTTAAAAAAAATCGCAATTTTTACAAAATTTTGTAAATTTTTACAATATTTCGTTATTTTTACAAAATTTAGCAATTTTTGCAAAATTCTTAAATATTTACCTAATTTTATTTATTTTAACGAAACTTAAGTAATTTTTGCAAAATTTTGCGCATTTTACGAAATTTTGTAATGTTTACATGTACAGTTTTGCAAATTTTTCAGAATTTTGTCACTAACAAAATTTTGTAATTTCTACAAAATTTCGTAATTTCTACGAAACTTTGTACTGTTCATAAAATGTTGTAGTTTTTTAAAAACTTCATATTTTTTACAAAATTTTTACCCAATTATAGTCATTTTTCAAAATAATGTAATGTTCACAAAGTTTTGTGATAAAGTTTGTTATTTTTACAGAATTTCGTTTTTTAACAAAATTGCGTGATCTAAAAAATTGTAATTACAAAATTTTGCCACTTTTACAAAATTACGTAGCTTTACAAAATTTTGGAGCTTTTTACAAAATTTCGTGATTTTTCCAAAATTTCGTAATTTTTACAAAATTTTGTCAAAATAAAAAAATTCACAATCTTTTGCATTTTCTTCAAAATTTCTGAATTTTTTGCCAAATTTGAGTTGTTTTACAAAGTGATTTTTCACTAAATTTCATAATTTTTGCAAAATTTTTCGATTTCAACCAAATGTTTACGCAATTTTGTAATTTTTCCCAATTTTTTTTATTTTCACAAAATTCTGCATTTTTCACACAATTTCGAAATTTGCACAAAATTTTGAAATATCAAAAAAATATCGTAAATTGAAGGAAATTGCGATGATTGCAAAATTTTGCAATTTTTATTGCAATTTACAAAATTTCGTGATTTTCACAAAATATCCTAATTTTTACAAAATCTGGTAATTTAAATAAATTTTGTAATGTTTCATTTATTTTTTTTTATTCATTTATTTTCGTCAAGCATATGTAAACTACATAGAATGGTTTTACAATATTTACTTATATACTATACATTATTTCTACGGTTTAGTTCAGATTTGATTTGTTTTCTAGACATGGAAAGGTCAATTATTACACAATTTTCATTATAATAACGCATCATTGTATTGATGGGGCTATTTTTAGCATAGTTTCGTAATTTATTTAAAATTTGGTTATGTTTAGAAAATTTGGTAATTTTATACAAAGCGTAATTTTTACAAAATTTTATAATTTATGCAAAATTTGGGAATTTTTAGAAAATTTAATAATTTTATAAAATTTTTGTGCTTTTGTAAAATTTCGTGATTTTATAAAATTTAGTAATTTTGCAAAATTTCGTAATTTTATAAAATTTTGTAATATGAAATTTTGTAACTTTATAAAACTTTGTGATTTTATAAAATTTTGTAATTTTATAAAATTTCGTTATTTTAAAAAAAATTGTAATTTTTATTAAATTGTGTAATTTTTACAAAATTTCCAAATTTTTAAAAACTCGAAATTTTTACAAAATTTCGTTAGTTTTGCAAAATTTTGCTATTATTACAAAATTTCGTAATTTTTACAAAATCTTGTAATTTAAACAAAATTTGGAAGATTTTGAAAAATTTTGGAATTTTTGCAAAATTTTGGAATTTTTGCAGAATTTTGGAATTTTTGCCAAATTTGCAAAATTTCTTGAAAGATTGGTTATTTTTACAAAATATCGTAATTTTTACAAACTTTCGAAATGTTTGCTAAATCTCGTGATTCCGCAAAATTTCATAATTTTTACAGAACTTTTACAATTTCTTACAAAATTTCGTAATTTTTCACAAAATTTTGTAATTTTGGCGAAATTGCGCAATTTTTGCTAAATTTTGCACACTGTTCTAATACTTTAAAAATTCAATCCGCAATTTTTAAAAAATTTCATTTTGTAATGTAATTTTTGTAAACTTGTGATTCATAGAAATTTTCTTAATTTGTATTTGTCTTTTTCTGCAAAGTTTCGTTATTTTTACAAAATTTTGTAATTTTTACAGTTTTGAAAATTTGAACG
Source organism: Topomyia yanbarensis (assembly GCF_030247195.1). Classification (NCBI taxonomy): domain Eukaryota; kingdom Metazoa; phylum Arthropoda; class Insecta; order Diptera; family Culicidae; genus Topomyia; species Topomyia yanbarensis. The sequence continues at coordinate 21,495,538 of NC_080670.1, read as the reverse complement.
TTTCGTAATTTTCGCAAGATATCCAAATTTTTACAAACTATTGTAATTTTACCAATATTTTGTAATTGTTACAAAGTATCGCAAATTTTTAAAATTTCGTTATTTTTATAAAATTTGACAAAATTTCGTAACTGTTACAAAATTTCTTACACCTCCTAAAATTTTAAATTTTTGCGGAATTTTGTTTGTTTTAGCAAATATTTGTAACTTTAGCACATTTTTTAAATTTTGTAATTTCTACAACTTTTTTATTTTTAGCAAAATTTTCACCAAATTTCGCGATTTTTAGAAAATTACGCGTTTAGAAAATTAGGCTAATTAAATTTTGTAAGAAAGCAAGTTTTTGCAAAATGTAATCATCACAAAATTTCGTGATTTCAAAATTTTTAACAGATTCTAGTTATTTTTACAAAATTATGTAATTTTCACAAAACTGTATTTTTTAATAAAATTTCATTATTTTTACAAAATTTTGTTTTGCAGTATTTCGTAATTTTTTCAAAATGTTCACATTTTAACAACATTTTGTCATTTTCACAAAATTTTGTTAATTTGGCAAATTTTGGCATTTATGAAAAAATTCCGTTACTTTCATAAAATTTCGTGAGATTTGCAAAAAAAAAAAATTGTTAATTTGTTTATGAAATTTCGAATATGTTGCAAAATCTTGTTATTAAGATATCGTAATTTTTACATTTTTTTATGATCTCTGCAAAATGTTATGTTTTTTTCAACATCTTGTAACTTTTACAAAATTTTGCAATGTTTGCATTATTTCGTAAAATTGCCTAATTTGTACTGACTTACAAAAATTAGGAGATTTTTCAAAATTTTGTTAATTTTTCTAAATTTTGCAATTCTTGTAATGTTTACAAAATTTCCTAAAAAATTACAAAATATTGCCATTTTGACGAAATCTTGTAATTTTTATAAAATTTAGTTATTTTTACAAATATTGTAAAAGTTACCAAATTTCGCATTTTTGGCCAAATTTCGTGAATTTTAAGGAATTTCGTAAGTTTTGCAAGTGTGATTTTTACAAAATTAACGAATTTTGTTTTTACAAAATAATGTAATTTTCATAAAAAAATTTGCAAAATCTTGTAATTCTCACAACACTCCGCATTTTTTACAAAATTTTGTATTTTCGGTAAATTGTTGCAATTTTTAACAAAATTTTGTAATTTTAACTACATTTTGTAATTTTCACAGTTTCGAAAATTTTGGTATTTTTCAAAATTTTGTATTTTTAAAATTCGCTATTTTTACAAAATAATGTTATTTTCATAAGAATTTTTGCAAAATCTTGTAATTCTCACAAAACTCCGCATTTTTTACAAAATTTTGTATTTTCGGTAAAATGTTGCAATTTTCAACAAAATTTTGTAATTTGTATTTTTTACAGAGTTTCGAAAATTTTGGTATGTTTCAAAATTTTGTGTTTTATTACAAAATTTTGCGAATTTTACAAAATTTTATATTATTTATAAAATATCGCAAATCAATAAAAAAAATCGTGATTTTTACAAAATTTTCTTTATTTTGCAAAATATTGTACTTTTTGCAAAATGTTGTAGTTTGTACAATATTTTGTAGTTAGAAAATTTCGTAATTCGAGCAGTTTCGTAATTTTTGCAAAATTTCGGAATTATTACATTTTGTTATTTTTACAAAAATTTCGTAATTATCACAAAAACCTCGCAATTTTAATTTTTTTATGCAAAATTTCGTAAATTTTGTAAATTTTCGTAATTTTTGCAAAATTTGTTATTTTTACAATACGTGTTTTGAGTTTTAATGAAACTTTGTAATAGGTTACAAAAGTTAGCAAAATGTCGGTAGTTTTCAAAATTATTACGAAATTTACATTTTACAAAACTAACCTGCTTTTTTACACAATTGTGCTATTTTTCTAAAATGATTCTAATGGTGTCTTTTCACTCGTTCAACAAAACCAAAAACGCCACTACATTTACAGTATTGAATGATAAAATTCTAGTCATGCTATTAACTTCATGTCATGCTTTTAACTTCGTAATTACAAAGAGAAAATCGAGCGATCGAATAAAAAAGTCGCAAGGACAGAACATGATTCGTAAAACACGACTTAAATATATCAGAAAGTGAAAGTCAAGTGTAAAAATCGGAATGTAAATATTCACTGCAAGAGCCGGTAAAACAGCCTTCAGCATCAAAACCGGGTAAACATTAGCTGCTTCTTACTAATTAGTTTCTATAGGTCGACTTTTAATCTTGATTGTTATGATACACGGATTATCATTTGTAAAGTTTATTTGTTTTTATTGGGTTTTTATGCTGGAGGTTCAGCCTTGCGGACTTTTTCGGGCAATAACTTTTGAGGTGATTCTTATGCTGAAGGACCTACGTTGAAGCGGGTTTCATGAAGCATGTTATGTATTTCCGACTTTTATTTTCGATTGCTCAATTTACGATCTCGGTGCATGCGGTTATTTTGAGTTGAATATTACAATATACTTGATCTAAATTAATAGTTGTTTTCTCGAGTTTCTCGTTAAAACCAAATAATTTAAATTAATAAATATCTTTCAATTTCATTTCATTTTAGGGGTGGGCGTAGCGTAGTTGGTAAATCGATTGCCTTGTACGCAGCGCACCTGGGTTCGAGTCCCGACCCCGCACATAGGGTTGGAAATTTTTCATAAGAGATTTTTCTAACCCGGAGAGGCGAATGACCTTAAGGTTAAAATCTCTATAATCGAAATAAAAAAAAAATCATTTTTCATTCTATGATCCAAAACAAATTTCATCAACAAACACACACACCATCAAGTTTTCCCAAAACCTACCCTTTGCTTCGTGGGATGCGCCTGGTCCCACCACATCTGCATGAAGCTGATCTCGCTCCAAATGAAGGACATGTTGCTGTACTCGGGCATCTTGGTCACAGCCAGGTTCAGAATTTGGCGCGAGTCTGACTGGAAGTAATTGACGAACGTTTTCAGCCAGCCTGGATCGTTGTGGGAATGCGGGACGACCACAATCTGTTCCATGTTCCAAGACGGTCGGTTCGTCCGGCAGCATCAGCAGTAGCACCAGTTATGAAAAGACAAACAACGGAACATTTCAGTAGTCGGCCACAGGGGAATCAAATGAATCAAGCGGTGAGAATAAAGTAGAAAGATAAATTAAAAAATTAAATGTTTTTGCGGTGAAAATCAAGGCGGCATCAATGTTGTATGATGCTTCTCCGATTTTACTTTCCGGTCGTTACGGAAACTCGGAATTTACACAGCATAAATTAATTTGCATGAATAATCACCTTAAGCGGCGGTCTGCCCGGGTCTTTCTGCAGTTTTTCGTAGCGGCTCTCAAAGTCCTTGTCCCAGTACTCTTTGGTCTTCATCCATTCCGGCTGCCGGGGAGAGATCCACACGGGGGGCGTTGATTGTTTCAATGAAAGAGAAAAGAAAATAGGATTTGATACAGAATTAAATTGAAAATCAGTTTTCTGTTGGTTTTCTCTCGTTTGTGTTTTTTCACCGCCTACGGTGATCTACCTAGGTAGGTTGGTATTTTTTCCAATTCATTGCGACAGAAAAGCTAGAAGTGAGAATCAATTTACGGGCATTCGTTGGGCACGTTAAAATGTCATAACTGACTCAAGTCTTAAACAGAACTCTTCGCCACTAACGTTGCGAAAGGATAAATTTAAAGTTTTCAAACTTCTGGTAAAAAATTGCCTCATTCGATACAAAAATCTATCTATGACTTGACAGGATCACTAAAAATGCTGAATCTCTGGGTATAAAGACTAGACATCTCAATCTTTCAATGCCATTCCAATCGAACTCGAGAATTGTCAATGGCCATTGTTTGAGGATTCTAAGAGGTTTGCCTCGATTTGAATGCTTTTGATAGTTCTTGTGCTCGATTGGAATAACACTGATAGATAAAATTTATCTATCAGTGTTATTCCAATTGAGTACAAGAGCTGTCAAAAGTGTTCAAATCGAGGAATGATGATAAACAAGTTGGAGATGCCGAATCTTTACTCGGAGATTCAGCATCGTTACGATTCGACAAATCGGGTTTGAACGCTTTTTCAGTGATGTAGCATTCTGTTTGAGACATAAACTAGCTACGAGTTTTTGCTGACTGGTTCCAGGTTCTCGTCAACATAGTCAATCGATATAAGAGAGACAAACATGATGTTTGCTGTATAGTCTACTGCAGTGTGCCAAGGTTTCAGAAACTGAAACGCTCAAGAGTAAATTTTTCATGTCTATGTGAATGTCCGTTTTTTTCTTTTTTTGTTTGTTGTAGTGTATAGGAGAACACTATCCTGTGAAACTACGTTTTAATTGCCGCAAAGTTCTGTATCGATTTTGCTTTCCATTTTTGGCCAATTTAAGACTAAGAGAAACGAAAAATACCTATCCGTCTTTCAATATCACTGCTTTCGTTTCTCTTAGTCTTAAATTTGCCGAAAATATCCAACAAAATCGATACAATAACTGTGATTGTTGATAAGCGCAGATTTTTCGATATCCGATCGTAGAAATCCATTGGCACCACGTCAAGCCAGGAAAGTTGAAGTCGCCCAGTATAACAATATCATCAGACGGGTCAGCGATCGAGGTGATGAAATAAACCGCGGAAAGATGTACATCGATCAGGCTATAATCACGAATTCTGTCAGGTGGAAAATACACGACACACAGGAACAGATTGTGATCGGCAAGTTTCACTGATATCCACACTTGCTCGGAGCTCACCCACCGCTCATCGTTGATCACTCGGACTTTTATACCATGCCGAACGGCGATAAGTACACCACCACCTGATGTCTTGTGGCTGTTTAGGGCGCTACAGTCACAGCGGTAGACATCGAATGTTGAACCTGTTTGGTCCAACGAGACAGAATACAGTTGTCGAGCCACGTTTCGGTTAAGGCAATGACGTCATAACAGAAGCCAGTGGTCGCGAGTAAATAGCAATCCCTTGATGAATTTAAGCCACCAACATTCTGGTAGTAAACCTCGATGTTTTTGGATGACGGATCAGGTTCAGCAGAGAGCGAAGCCATGTTGCCATTTTGAGCGTGTTGGAAGATCTTTTCTTCAATCCCACGAACAGTATAGGAAGGGCTTACGGTCGCTTATGATGGGGAATTAGAGGTGTCCCGAATCAACTGCGTCGCGCCCCGAAATGCGACGATCGTCGTCGGCGAGAGAAATGCTTGACATCTAGTCACAAGATGCTGGAATAAAAGGAACATTAGTGAAAGCGAAGGATACGTCAGCGCTTGAAGGGATCGAATCAGATGTATACTTGCCATTTGTGGCGGGTTGGAAGACCATTTCACCTATCCCATACACACTTAGAAAAAATGATAATTACATTTGACGTGAACAACATTACGACGTATTTTGTTGTCTAATTCATTATTTTACATTTTTTTGACATGTGAAATAAAATATTGTGTCTCTTTTGATGTAGAACTCGGTTTAATGGAGATGGAGAATTGTGAACAAAGCGCATTTTTACATGTTTTTGAATGTAAATTCCAGTAAATTGTGACGCTCCTTTTATGTGCATCTTGCGAGATGTAAATATTTCTAAATGTGTACACAGGACCGGGACAACTGATGATCAGGGATGCCACATTAAAATCTGTGTTGCGGCCAAAAAATTTTTTACCATCAGTGCAGGCTAAAACAGGAAAAAAATCTGTGAAAATCTGTGATAAATTTCCAAAAAATCTGTAAAAAATCACAATATTTCCAAAAATCTGTGAAATTTTAATCAAAATGCCAAAAATCTGTCATCTGTGAAAAAGAATCTGTGATCACAAATTGTGGAAAAAATCTGTGACATTACAGAAAAATCTGTGAATATGGTAACCCTGCTTCTGGAGGCGGTAGAATATCAGTCAGCGGGGACCAAATGTTTTGGGTACGGCTATCCTTAAATTTCCTGCACAATATGCCTTACGGTCATGTGTCAGAGTTAAGAGCTGCATCACGGTACTTTGGGTGAACTCCAAATTTGAAGAATATGAAATTCAAAATACTGACGTCTATGCCTTTTTTTTTACAAGCGGAATAACATTTATCTCCTCGTTGCAATTTAGTTTTGGATATTTTCCGACAGTTTCCTTGCTAACGTTGAGAGGAAAGCGGGAACCAGATACAACCAGATCAACGGCGTGGGAGGTGGAACCGTGAGAATGTTGCTATTATCGACTAGCTTTCGACCACCGACAAGAATACTGTTCGGATCAGGGCCATCCTCGCGACGACGTTTCTGAGATGGTCGAGAGGTACCGGAGCTTGGCCAGACTGGAGTAGCTGTTGAAACCTTTCTGGCACCGCGCAAAACTTGCTAGTTATTTTTTGATAACTCGGTCTTTAATTCAGCACAGACGTCATCCGTTTTTCCAGCGCTAGAAGCAATAACACATTCAAGCGAAGAAACGGTGTCGCGAAAACGAGCAAATTTCAGCTTGACACATTCATTGCACTTCCAAAATAAATTTGAGTTTTCCGCAAGTTTTTTCAAGAACGGCTTGTTAAGTTGTTTCCCGCACTGCAAATGCACCACATTAGGTTCTTTACTGGCACAGTTAACCTCACTTTTCTTAACAGTTCGCTTGTACTGTTTACATGGACTTAGAAAAATTTGTGGACGACTAGATTCGCTCGAAGAAAATCGTAAAGAATTTTTCTAAGTCCATGTAAACAGTACAAGCGAACTGTCAAAAATGAACACTCGGATTAATTTGTGACGTCAGCGTAAAGTATTCAATTTTTGCAAAATCCCATGCAGATGACGTGAGCGCGTGAATTTTTTGTGGGTAATTACACACAGGTCCGGTGATGTAAACAATCTGGAATATTCACTGGATTTTTCACGACACAAAAACAAACATGAAACACTTTAAACTTCACAAAATCAAAGGTAAAAATAAAAAAATTGAGCCAACTGATGCGATAAACGACGATTAAACGGCACAAATCACGTCGAAAATTGAGGCCTGGGAACCGAAGTGGCGCAAAGCCGCTGAGCATTGGCCGGGCGAGGTGGCCGCCGTCCCGCCGAACCTGTGAGCCACTCGTTTGCCCTGCTTACTCAAACACAGGGGCTATCCCTAGCATGCGCAAAAGCGATGTAGCGAAACCACATTGGATGGTTAACATTAGCAACTTTAGCAAAATGTAAACACAAATGAACACTCCGGATGAACCTATCGTCAATTGACATTTCGACGAGTTTTGATTCGAGCCAATAAGGGCTGGATGTTGTTGGCTCGAATCAAAACTAGTCGAAAGTAAACAAAGTTCATTTCATATCGTCAACCTGGCGCCCAGGTGGTGACCCGCCGTCGGAAGCAAGCGAACCTGTGAGCCACTCGTTTGTCCGGCTTAGTCAAACATAGGGGCTATCGCTTGTTTCAGTCCGGACAGCACGCGCAAAAGCGATGTGGCGTAGCCACATTGGGTGGTGGACACAAAATAAAATTGGCAACGCTAGCAAAATGTAAACACAAATGAACACTTCGGATGAACCTATCGTCAATTGACATTTCGACGAGTTTTGATTCGAGCCAATAATATGGGCCCGCCAATAAGAGGGACTCATTGAACCAAAAAAGCTTTACATGGGCGTCCTCCGCTACTTCACCTCACAAAACCCTCATGCTCGTTTGACTGCACCTTTTAATAGTCCATTTGGCTGCAATTTTTAACACTTCGCTAGCCTGTGTATCATACACTGTATAGTATAAAGGTACGCTATCTCAATCGTTTGATTACCATTTATCTGTCAGTGTCATTCCAATCGGGCACCTTTCAATGGCTCTCATTCGAGAAGGATTTTAAGATTTTTCTCGAATTCAGTGGTTTGACAGGTCTCGTGATCGATTGGAATGGCACTGACAGATAACTGGTAAACAAACGATTGAGAAGGCGAATGGATGGCGATCAAATAAAGTCACCATTTAGCAGCTTCATAACATCCACTAGAATATTGCACTGCATCCATTCGTCAACTACCAGAACAGAACATTGTGGATTCGATTTTTGTATTGTTTTTAAGTTGAATAGTCCGATTTTCGACTATTTTCAGCAATTAACTGTTTGAAAAATGTGTATAGAGCTAAAGATGCTGAATATCTGTATGAAGTCTCAATATGTCGATCTTTTGTTTAAAACCAAATAAACAACTAAAACGACAATCTTTTGTTTGCTTTTTATCTGTCAGTGCTATGTCATCGAACGCGATACCTGTCCTTCTCTACCCAGGCCATGATAGTTTCTGGTCCAATTGAAATGACACTGACAGATATGTAGTAAACATAAGGTTGAGATGTTGAGTCTTTATAAAGCGTCTTTAAAAGATCCCAACCGTAGATTATATAGGAATTATGGTCGTATTCAGCCATTACCTAATCTTTCTAACTGATAAAAATTTATGAGTATACAAAATGATACCTATTGAAAATATATTTAGAATATATTTTCAGCCTGTTCGGACACAAGGCTCTACCTAACGATTTCCCTGCTGGATTATTTTAAATAATTGTTTGCATTGCCCCAACCTCTACAGCTAAATAATCCTCAAGCTATGGGATTTCCGAGACACGGACTCAAGGGTATCGTCTATTTTTAGTCTTAATGCGATACCTATTTGTTCTAGGAAAGATAAAGCAAACACCCACACAATGCCGTTAATGATGAAACCACAGATAACAGACGTTTAGGCTTGATTTGAAACGTGTGTAAATACCCGCTACTGAAATTCCGAATAAATGAGACGTTTGAAACACGTTTGGCAAACGTTTGCAGGTGGCGCAGTGATCGATGCAATACAGCTGGAGTGCAGCTGTCAAACACGTGTAGCAAACAGTTGCGTAGATGGCAATAGTGAAACACGGATTTCCAACGGTTATCAATTTGAAAGTTTACACAGGATTTTGAAGAAATTTTCTTCTAGCCCAAATGTCTGTTATCTGTGATGAAACCTTTCCCCCGACTAGAACAATCAATCCTCCAGTGAATCAGGTGAAACCATTGGAACGGAATAGATAATTAGAATAATCGCTGAGAAAAGGGCAACTCAATTACCTTCCTTCCTTTCTGTTCCGGCGAATGGAACCGCAAGACCGAATCCTATGATCCCATCCTTCCTCTTTGATGCCGAAACCAAAACTTCTCTGTACGAGAGCATAATTTTACACCGCACGCGGGCGACTGGAAGTGTGGCGCAGCGGATGCTGCGTCAAGAACTTGAGCCCCGGCCGGAGGCTGGAGAAGCTCATCATCGTCGTCAGTCGAGACGAGATGCGATTTCAGTTTCCATGTCTCTGCTGGATGGATGGAGTGAACAACACCCACCACCCCGCCCAGAGCAGGCGGTTGGCTTGTCCCACCCAGGCTTGGCAGGAAGGATGCAATGAGTGAAACGTTACAGCCGCAGCCAGCACGCTTCGAGGTCAGAACGCTTTTCATTTTCCGCGCATTCCACTCGGGACGCCGCTGTCGAAAGATTGATTGGTGATAAAAAGTTTTTTTTGTTTGCTTGCTCGCTTCAGTTTTAGTTTGCGCAGTTTTGATTAAAATTTTTATTTTTAGCCTGCGAAACCGAGCGCTCGGAGAGAGCCGCCTTTTCGTTGTAGACGCAGGGTAACGTTTAAATTGCTCGAATGTAGTGACTGGTATGAGCTACAGGGTTGTGCCTCGGTGAAATGTTGGAAAGAACACCCCAAAAAAGAGTTGCTGGATGCCTGTACACTTCTTCGTTGGGAGAAGGTTATCCATTCAAGGGTGAACATTTTCTCGAACACTTCAGAGGAATTGGGAGAATGTGCGAAGTTTTTACTGAATGGTGCTGAAATACTCGCGGCAAGGTTATGCTTGGTAAATTGTTTATATAGTGGGACTTTTTGTTTATAGTTGATTCACTTGGGAAAACCAATTCTGCATTTTGCTTTAAACATTTCGTTTTTCTTTCCTGGATGGTACAGAAGTGCGGCGTTAGTCTTTTAAGCGTTCAAAATGATACTGATTTTTTGCGCGTAGTTCAAATAAATAGTTTCCATGTTAAATGCTTAATTTTTTTTTATTTTGAAGACTTTATTATGGATATGTAAAAAAAATGTTTAAAATAAATTCGTTCATTTGGGAAATATAAACGTTTTTATTAGTTGGCGTTCCGGATTGCAAGAGAAGGGCTTGAAGGAATTGAGTATGGTTAGAGTATCAACACAATCAATCTTCAGCATACACGTACAGCAATTATGAATCTTTTCCGCCTTGTGCAGAAACGAAAACCTATGCAAGGCTTTGTTTTAAGAACCGTATTTCAACGAAGGAAATATTCTACGTTGGGAAGTTACTTACCCCCGGCATTTTCGCCGCATTATGAATCAATACTTTCTGATGATATCAAAAGTGATGTATCATATTGCGGCCGCAATGGGTTTCCACTTATAATCAGCAGTGCCCACCACATAATTTAGGGCAGCTCAGATATTAATTAATTGATGGAATACTTAAGTAGTATAAATGTAGACAATCGCCCAACATTTATACGATCTGGCAGGACAGAGGTGTTAAAAGTAACTCTCTGCTCTGACCGTTTTACGCATGAATTAGCTGATCGGTTCATACCAAACGAGCTTCGACCGTTGTTATTTGATCTTAAGAAAATCGTCTTTGATCGTTTAAACGTTTCCCTAGATCTTGTCACATATCGTAATCCCAAATCTACCACCTGGGACATCTACGAGGAGGGCTTGGCGACTAGATTTCATGGGTTTCTTCCAACGATTGAATCCCCAAGTGGCTTGGATGAGGTCGTGGATAAAACAAACTCACTCATAGAGGGATGTCCGATTCGAGTTATACGTGCTTCTAGAGGAACCCCTTGGTGAAATGCCGGATTTGCTAGACTCAAAAAGATATGTAGAAGAGTTTGGAATCGCTGACGCAGGGACGGGTCGGAAGTAATTAAGCTGGCTCGCAATGCTTACGGGAATGCCTTTCGATCCTGTGAGCGAAGTGGTTGACAAAGCTTCTGCATAAATGTCTCAATTCTCAACAAGACTAGCAGATTAAATAAGCTACTTTTGAATGTGTAAAACTGTGTTGGTAGTTCGATTAGAATTGCCAAGAAGAAGTAGGACTTAACTATCTATTTGAAACACACACTTTTTAGGCTGTACGGAGCCGTTACAGAAGACTGCCCATGAGTTCTTTTCAAGTAGTTCTGATTCTTGGGCATTTAATTATAGAATTGTGACTACCGAATCGAGAAAATGGGTCCGGTAGAAAATGGAATCATTCCTGTTCTATTTCAAAGAGGATATGAACAGGCTTATTTTGAAAAAAAGGTCTTTCATATAGAAATAATTGTAAAATTTATTCTCAAAGGTGACCCGTGTTAGCTTTGAGGAGCCAAAAAGGCTTACACCGATCAGTCTAACCTCTTTCATTCTGAGAACGTTTAATCGACGACTTCATTCGGGATGTTAGCTTGGGCGAGCACCCGTGGCATGCAATGCAGCTTGTTTATCAGCGAGGGAAGTCTATTATCACCTTGCTACACAATGTTATCTACAACATTGAATTTTTTTTTTCGCAAAAGCGATCATGTTTAGAAATCTTTCTTGACACTGAAGGAGCTTTTGACAATGTGTCTTCCAATTCTATTTTGGAAGCATCATGAGATCGTAGAGTACTTTTATATATCACAAACTGGACACACGCAATGCTTAGCAACCGAGATTTGTACTCATCGTTAAGGCAAGTAGATATAAGGATACTGAGTGTCTGCGGATGTCCTCAAGTTGGTGTGCTGTCACCACTTTCATGGAACCTTGCCGCCGATGGCTTGTTGAGGGAAGTTATTGAGCTTAGGTTTCTGATATAATGTATCATCATCGGTATTTTCACGAACACACTTTTCGAGTTGATGCAACGGTGTCTTCGTGTTAGACTATCACCGCACCGCCTCCTCCCCCAAATAAAAATGTTCGAAGTCTCCAGAAGGATTTTTTTTAATTGTCCTCAAGAAGATATTATTTTTCAAGTCATTTATTTATCATTACCAAGGTTTTAAGAAATATCTTCCAAAACTTATATTTTTTATATTAACATCAACTCGACCTTTCATGATTTAATTTGAAATCTTTTGATATTAAAATGTTTTTGATTTACAAAAAAATACCTGGGGCTACATTCTATTTCCAGTAATTTTCTGTCGAAGCGAAATTTTCGATTCTCAACATATATTGTTTTGCATAAAATGTTTGTAAAAGATAATATTCAAGAATAGTGCGTATTTTTATTGATTTTCTTAACCCTCAAAAAGGCAAGCTAAACTTCAAGAAACATCCCTTTTAAGACCCAATGAAATCAAAAACCTCTTTTTTGTAGTTTTATCAGTGAGAAAATCGAAAGCCCGAAAACGCTCGATCGTGTGTATTTCAAATTACAAGTTCATTGAAACTAGAGAACTGGTACTAACCGGGCCTCTGAGACCCCTTGCCTTTTCGAGGGTTAAAAATACTGCAATTATGGTAAATCATTTGGGAATTTGCATAATTCCAGGCGTTTGGGTCTTCAATCCATAAGACAGTTTCGGTTCATATTCCTCGTCGGCAAACAGAACTTCTGTGCTTACTATCGAGACATCACTCGGTAAAAGGCAGTTGTTTAGTGTTCACGCAAGACGTGTGACTTTTTGGATTTTAGTGTCAAACTAGTGCTAATTTGGGTACTAGTTTAGATACATCGTCTAACTAGACACCCAGTTGGTGCCAGTTACTGACGAGGAGAATCCGAAACACCAAAACAAAAACCATACATTATATTGAATATATATAAAAGTCAATGTTTGTATGTATATGATTTATAGACTCCCAAACGGCTTAACAGATTGTTGTAAAAATTTGTACATAGTAGGCGTTTGTTATGGAGCGTGTTTGTGTGCTATTGGTTGGGAATTATCAGCCCGCCAGATGGCGCTTCGGAACAAATTGTGTTTTTCTCTTATTTCGATGAAAATCGCAGCAACGCGCGATGGGTATTAGCTAGTTGAATATAAGTTTTGTTAAAGAATAAAAGAAATGATTTTCCTTTGAATTGGATTGATTGAACATGGAAATCCTTTAAAAGTCCTTTAAAACGCATTTCATGTGGTGTTTCGAATTAAATTCAAACAAAATCCACGTGAATATGACATATTTGTCTATTGAATGTTCACTGCCGTGCTATTGAGTCGTAAAGTATGAATTTTCCACATGACTTTCGCGTGAAAAACATGTTGTGCATTTCTATATGTAAAACAATTATTTTGGAAATTTTAGTCAATTGTATTTCTTATGATGTTGATATGCTTTTTACACAATGAATTCAATTCGAAAACCATATTTCCCCGTACTCGAATGAATATTCAAATGGGAACCGTGTGCATTTCATGTGTTTGTGGAAATAATTCGATAGATTGGATTGAAATAGTTCAGTTTTTTCAGTGTATACATGCAATGAAACGGAATTATTATCATGCTTCATGACTTAGGATAGATCTAACTAGACACTTAGATGGTGCTAGTTACTGACGAGATGAATTCGAAACACAAAAAATAAAAATTAAAATGTTTTTGATTTCCGCAAAGAAATCCCTGGGGCTACATTCTATTTCCAGTAATTCATAATCGGACAAAATTAATATTGCATTGTACAAGGTCAAAAATTAACAATTTATTTTGTAAGGTGTATTTCAGTGGAATGTACCTCGACGCTTGTTAAGACACTTTTGACACTTCCAAATTCAGAGTCTTATCCGTGACAAACCAGCGTTTTCTGGCCACCGGAACAGATCCCTTGCCAAACCATAATTATTTTTCGTGACAGCAAAATTCAACTTTGCCAGAAAACTTGTCGCGAGCAGAAACTTTGTGGAATTTGAGCTGAGGATTTGTTTCAAATCGGCTTTGCCGATGGTTCATCGTCGTTGAAGACAGATCAATTGAGATTCATCATGTTTGATGCTTCGGTTGATGCTTCGGTTGGGTTGTTTATTTTCTCGGTAACCTTTTTTAGCATCTTCGGAGACGGATTTGCCAATAGTGTAGCGATAGGTTTTCAGTTTTTTCTCCAAATCATCAATAGAGATGTTGGGATTAGCCTTGATTTTCCGAATGATCTTGTGTTGTTCGGAAAGTGCAGTTAATGATAAACGGCTAAACTCTGAATCAATTGCACTTTGCGGTAGTGCTGAGAGTTCCCTTCTACTTTTTAATTATTCGACTAACAGTTCTCTTAGAATAAAACTAGTTTACAAAAACAAAGTAAGTTGCGAGAAAAAGTATTTTCCAAGCTCATTTGAGGACCACGGAAACAATCTTCATTTTTTTTCTTCGAAAAAGTATTTTAAAGATGATTTTGAAGAACTTTTTTTTTCATTTTTTAGTTATTGGTCAATGTATCACGATAACATAATTCGAGCCCCAAGCAACACTTGTAACATATAATGGATGCGGTTTGTTGCATAACAAAAAACATTTTTTGATTGCAAAATCAAATCAACTGATGTACGCTTCTTTTTAACGAATTATGTTGCAGAAACTGCTAGTCAACAAACTGTGTTGCTCGAGTCAATACAATCAATAACCAGTTTAAATGGTGTTGGCAGCTACACTACGCCCTTTCCAAAAATGTTTAGTATGTGTGGTTCAAAGCTTTAATTTCCAGGTTACAAGCGACCAAAGACATTTTTTTTTAAATTGTCGAATCCTAAACTTGTTACACTTTTGTCGCTTAAAAGCTTAATACATTTATATTTGATCTACACACATTCCACATTTTTGGAAAAGGGAAAGAGTATCCAAAACATGGTTCTCAAGATTCTTTTGAAAATGCTTTTTTTCAGTTGAAAATGGACATTATTCTCGCGTCTAGCGACGCAAAATTGATTTAGAAAATTCTTTTTTTTTTGTTAGCTTAACGTGATTAGCCAAAAATTTGTAAACTAGTGTAATCCAGCAGTTACTTCTCGCGCTCACTCGAGAATTGACAGAACAATTTCGCTGCTCGCAAGCATGGGGAAAATCGCAGCTCAAACTGTTCGTTTTCCAATCACAAGATAACTTTCTTCATCTATGAAGCATTCTGCTTGCATATACTAAGAAGCAAAGCAACCTGGCGCCTTTTTGCGGGGTTGGGAATCGAAACCAGGCGAGCTGCGTACAAGGCAAGCTATTTACCAAGTACGCTATGCCCGCCCCCACTGCTATAAATATTTGGACAATCATTTATCGTTTATTGAATATCTGAGAATTGTAGAGGGGGTTGGTGTCTGCTTGGAGGTTGATATCACTATTATCTTGCTTCGGACAAACCTAGCCTAGAGACGATGTGGCATCTGCTGTCATAATAAGCGTCAATAACAGGACCCTTCTCTTCATTTCCTGCATCTTTTAGACTTGTGTATTAAATTAGTAAATTATTTTTTCTGTAAGATTGATATTTGAATTAAGTAGGGGAACTCTGGGCTATTAAGATAGTGGGGGTAATTCGGACATCCTCGATATCTCAGAAAATAAAAAGACTCTGACTATCGTACGTATTCGTGGAACCGCTATTCTGAAACATCAATTTTGAGAGCTAAAGTTGATTCTTTGTTCTTTGTAGAAATGAGATACAACGTTTTTTTGTTTTGTCATTCTCAAAACAAAATTCATTATAATGAAAAAATCGTGATAAAAGCAACAAATAAAAGTGCAATAATAAAAGGTAAGTGTTTTGGAAAGCTTGAGGCTCCTATTTTATAGAATGATTTTTGTTTGGGTGAAAACAGATATTTTCGAGACGCTGTGCAATATGAGCATACGGGGCTATTCAGACCCCCTATTCCATCAATCACCGTTCAGCGGCTTGCGGCTGAGCACACCATTGCACACGCCACAGCAAAGAAAATACATGGCCCGACAATCGTCGGCTGTGACATACCAGATTAAGTTTTTGTAAAGCATTTTTTTTTGCTCTTAAGGAGTGTCTCTTGTAACTAATTCATAGGTAAACATAATTCCATTGTAAACAAATTAAAGAAAAATGACGGTCTGAATAGCCCCGTAGGGAGGTCCGAATTATTCCTACTTTGTAAAGGGATGGAAAAACGTAGAGGTTTGCAAATCGTCGCCTAGCGTTGCCATTGAATGGTGAAAATGAACTTTTTATGGCACCAAAATGTAGCTGAGGTTTCAAACTAACAATTAGGACTTTTGACAGGTAATTTTTTTCACATCTATCCACCTAAAGGGACGATTTGCTTAAGTAGGTCCGAATAGCCCCGGGTTCCCCTATATTGCTAGACATTTCCCTGCGTATTGTTAAGCATCTAATGAGCATCCTGGTGGCAAGACAGCCAGAGACTCCTTAAATGTTGAATCGCGCACGAATTCCATTCCACCACAATTTTTAATCGAATACCTATCCCTACTAACAATCTTGTTCCTCCCGTAATACTTAAGGAATGCGCAGTCGTATATACGGACTCTAGTATTAACAAGTGTCGGACTAACATTCTTCTCTTTCCGGCTGCGTCCTCGTTCGTTCGCAGTTCATGCATCTAGTGACCCACTGTCTTTTCAATGCCTTTCCCTTGACATGTTCGTCAGGGTAATCAATGAGCACACTTGGACTTGGACATTTTTTTTTATTTCGTTTATTTGACACGGCTCAGAGCGGTAGCTTAACGGAGCCGTGGATCTTTTATGTGTTTACAATATGTAATGAATAAAAATATAAACAAATATTATTGATTGTCCGTTGGATCTCGTGCGCGCAACTTTTTATTGCGAGCAGAGACCTTCTTTCGCGGCTCGCCTACTGCATCATGGGGACCATTTAATTCTCTCCTGTCCTCCACATCAAGGTCATCATCGTTAAAAGTGCCTTGATGCCCGCGACCAGATGTTCTCTCCTGCTTCTTGCACTTACGGGTGACCAATGTAAATCCGTCGTCATTGTTTTTATCTTCTTCACCGATATTGCTTACAGTGGTTTTTGGGGTGCTGGATGCTGCTTTGGCAGTTGTCAATATGGACTGAACAGCTGCCACAAATTTGGCAACCGTTTGTGGTTCAGGTATTGGTGTTGAAAACTCTTTTTTGGGTTGGTTTGCCGTGGATTCGTTGGAAATCGGTAGAGATGCATTCTCCTCTGTATCTTCCGCGCAAGGTTGTCCGTGGTGCGCTGTCTGATTACAATACTTACACGTAGGAGTTTGCCCCTCATGGGTGCATAACGTAGTTTGATTAATAGTAGCTTCGTGGGTTTTGAGTTTTATAGTCAAGTGGGAGGGGATAGGTCTTTCGATCCGCATCCTCACCACAAGAACACCGTTGGGTGTACCCGGGAAGAAATTTCTCCACGTATCACGTGTAACGGATTCTACTTCTCCGTATTGCGACATGTATTTTGCGATTAGATCAGGAGGGGTACGTGGTGATAGCTCATGTAGCTTTACATCTACATAGTCTTTTTCTATATACACGGGAATCTTAATTCCAACTTTATCACTTTGAGCCACGTGCTTCAAGTTGTTCTGTAAAACGAAACGTTCGGCTTGGGCTAACGTGTTGAATGATATGAGTACCACATTGCGAAGATGATGATACTGTAGATACATAACCTCCTTGAGCTTAAGCTGCATCTTCACCTTCAGCAGGTATTCCACTTCACGAAAACTCAATCTTACTGAACAGAATTTAAAGTCAACGTCCGCTGTATTGGGTCGGAGCAGAGATTTTTCGTCAACTTTACTCATGATGGCAAGAATATATTAAAAGTTTCCTTTGTTCTCGAGAAAATGTACACCAGATCAAGAGGTTGCTAGTTGATGTTCACTTGGTTCGATTGTACGTCTGACTTGGGCAGAAGTGGAAAGTAGACTGAGACTTGGACATTGTGATTAACAGTTAGCAGCTGCCGCATGAGTAAATGAATTTGCACATGCTTGGATAGTCGTTCTTTTAGCAACACCGGGCATAATTTTGCATAATAATTTTCATCTGCATGAATTCATTAGGCATATTTTTTATTTATTTTGTTGGAACCTGCACCTTTAAATGCAGCACGGAATCAAAATATAATCAGGACACAGCTCACAGTACTGTCTTCCCAGAATACCTAATACAGTTCCGGAGTAAAAGATTTGGTGCATTCAAACAGCTAGCTACAAATGATGGTATAGACATAGGGGAACTGGGGGCAAGTCCGACACCTTAAGCATTATGACTGTTTTTGAGTATTATAGAGCTTAAATTAATGGATATCCCATTCCAAATCTCAGTTTAGATGTTTTTCTATGAGCCATGTGCATTTATAGTATAAAAAAGTGCTATTTTTATAACCAAATGTTCGTTGTAAAAAATGTGAAAAATCAAGCCCATTTAAAGCTGTGCGGGTAAGACCGACACTCCTTCTGATTTGGTTTATTTAGGGTGATGAATGAATAAACTTGCGCAATCTTAGACTCAAATGAATGGTGAATTATCTCCATAGATTTTGCATGAGATTAGGGTCTATTGGAGTTCCGTTTCTGAAAGTAAGGGTTTAAATGCGCGTTCGCTCATGGAATTCCATCTGCATCGGTTCTGAGATGACCCATTTAAAATAACTATCATACTGTTTGATTCGATAGGCCCCAATCACTGGCGTGACAATGTCATTGGACACTTCTGACGATTCCGGAAGTACCACTGAAAGTGACCAGAATTCAGATTGGACAAAACATTATCAGTATTCAAGACTTCAAGATTCGTACTGCAGGACCAGATTAAACAAAAAGGACTTGAAACGTGCTTTAGGCAGTATCAGCTTTTTTCAGCAGTTCTTGAAATCGCTGATGTTATTGATGGATACGAAACATTTTTGATGGTTCCGGATGTCGAGTATGGATTGATGAATACGAAGTATAAACGCAATATGCAATTCTCCGTCATTGGTGAACATGATAAGAGTTTGATCATTTCTGAGGTTTTGAGGGGTCACAGATCAGTATAAACTACATGGTATCAATATGGTTGATAAGAAACGAAACTAAAATGGCGTGTATAGTTATATATATCCTGATATTTAGGAAATCTATAAAGTAGAAAGGATAGATTCTGTTGGCCATTTTGTTTAAATTTTTTATTTGAGATTACTTTTGTTCTTGTATTACATTGATAGCGGTTCATTTGTGTATCTATTTGCAAGAAATACAAACCGTATCAAAAGTTTGATAACATTGCGTGTGAATCCACTTCTTGCATGTAGTACACATTCTCCATCCTCTTCCGTTCGAAGAATCGGAAAAGCAGCATCCACATCGATCACACAAAGAATCTTCCATGCAATTTTCTTTTAATTTTGGTCGTTTGGATCTCTTTGTTATAACTCTGCGTCCTTTTTTGATTAACAAAATGTCTTTAGCGGCTTGAGCATCAATCAAACTTTGGCAATACTTAGCAGATGTTATTTCAGCGGCCTTTCCTGCTTGACGTTTTTTCTTAGTAACGCGTGGGCTAACCATTTTTGGCAATGGTAAAATTTTCTCCGGTGAAATTAGGAACGAATTCACAGAGGACTGCTCGTCTTCCCCTTTCTTGATGATATCTGCTTCAAAAGTTTTATCGTTCTTGGTTGGAGTTGCTGCCGGCTCTATTATTGGCAAGAATTGATCAGTGACCAATGATGGTGCAAAAGAATTTTCGTCAAAAACTGTACGGTCACATGGCCACAGTCCACATTTCCTGAAACCGTTAGCTGCGATCGGTATTGTAGCCGCTTTTCCAAAAGCAGTACCCATAAGTTGCATAATGTCATATTGGCTTATGACGTGCCCTGGTTTAGATCTCAGGAAAATTTCGGCAGCGCTTGAATAATGTGCCTTAAATGGAGACATAAACGAGACATCTAGCGGTTGTAACTTGTTGCTACAGTGCGGCGGAAGCACAAGAATCGTCACATGATTTTTACGAGCTTTCTCAGTAACCGCTAAATTTTTGGTGTGAGACGAATGACCATCCACCAAAAGCAGCACAGGATCAGTTTCTGAAGAATGGACGTGCTCGAGGAAATGATCAAACCAATTTTTGAATACTTCGATGGTCATGTACCCTGAGGGATTACAGGCGAACTTTGTTCCCGGTGGCGCTCCATGTTTGAGAGAATCATGCATTCGAGTTCTGGGAAATATGACGAAAGGCGGAAGGTAATGTCCGCTCGCTGACATACTCATAACGATAGTGGTTGTCTCTCCTCGTTCTGCCGACGAAATCATTCCAACCTGTTTTTTACCTCTGAGGGCCGCAATTTTCTTCTTACTGGGGGGAACCTAAAATCAGAAAGTGAAAAACGTTAGAACGCTAATCTACTAATTCTGCTCATCGACACACCCACGCATTCACACAAACTTGCCTACATACATATATACGCACAAAGTAACGCACACACCCACATGTTACAAACCGTTGAAATAGCTGTTTCATCAGCATTATAGATGCGTGTCGGAGGAAATTTCATTGTCTCTAGAAGATTTGTGTACATATCGAAGAAGGAATCTAAGGACACTTTGTTAAACGCCCTGGCTCTTGCGGCGGACGTTGCTTCTGCCTTCCGAAATGTTAGTTTCGGATTACGTTTCATAAATCGGTACAGCCAATCGCGTCCAGCTCTTCTTTTTTGCTTGTTGAATGGATGTTGTATCCCGTTTCTTTCAGCAAGTTCGAAGGCTAGTTGACGAACGTCGTCTTTTGTAATTCCATAGAATCGACTCTCCAAGTCATGCAAATGATGTATCAATTCATTTTCCTGATCTGCCGTAAAGACGGTTTCTTTTGGTCCGAGTTTTGATTTCGTCACCTTGCCACGGACGTGATCCAATAGTGTGATTCTTGGAATACCAAACGATTTTGCCGCACATTTTATGGAAACACCTTCACTGACAGCATCTTTCGCAAGATTCAACTGTTCTTTGCTCCAGCTCCTACGACAGGTCTTCCTTTTGTAGTTTCGAGGCATCTATAAAACATAAATATATACACTTATAATTTTATATTTATCAATTTTATATTATTATTATTATAATTCGTAGCTGCGTTAGTCTACTTAGTCAATTACAGAATCCTAATCACTTATGCAAAGAGGGTGTCGGACTTACCTCACATTAGAAGTGTCGGTCTCACCCCAACAACGCACAATTTTTCAAAATCATAATAATTAATACTGTATTGGTCTAACTTACCTCTTATTGAATACAGTTAATAATTTGAAGTGTAGATAAGGCTAAAAAACTTAAATAATCCTGTTTCCGGTATTTTTAGTGCTCTTAAAACCTTAACATCAACGAGCGAAAAGTAATATCTACCTGTACGCGAATCACCGGTTGTGTTTGTTTTGTTTATTGTTCGATATTTGACACATCACTATGTACCAAATGTGTCTCGAAGTGCCCAAAATAGTAATTTAAAGGTTCATTATCATTTTGAGATTATTTCAAAGCTAGTTTCTAGGAAAAGTCATGGGGTGTCGGGCTTACCCACAGTGTCGGACTTGCCCCCACTTCCCCTATTTCGAAACATGGATCCGCATAAGAAAGACCGCATAACTGCGGAACTCTTGAGCTCCTCTCGAAACCTTTTTCTGGCTACATGCTTGATTGTACCAGAAGACTTTCAAAATTCTTATTCTCTGCGACTGACTGCTGGTCATCTAAACTTACTTCTGTACATAAATTATGTCAAATGATCATTATGTCAAATGTTTTTTTTTATTGCGAAATGTTCATTATGCTGAATGGCATTATACTATAAGGCAGAATGCCAAATGGGGTTATGTCAACTGGTCATTATGCTTAATAACCATTATGCCAAATCACCTTTATGCCAAATGATCGTTATGCCAAATGGCATTAGGCCAGATGGCATTATGCCAAATAGCATTATGCCAAATAGGATAGAGTCGGTTATATAGGGAGCTAGCTTGGCGAGAGTAGTATCAGGGCCTTGCCTCTAACGTTAATTTTTTGGTTCATTGTGGATTCGCCAATAAGTAACTCACGGTCCCTCGAAATGTCAAACCCTACCATGACGTTTCGCTGACATGAAAACACGAGCACTTATTTTTCTAATGATGTAAAGTATCCAAGGAAAAAATAACTAAAAGGTATCTAGGCAAAAAAACAACCATAACCGAGTTAACGAAAAAAAATTTCTCAGATCCACTCCGATCAGTACTGCAAAATACAGGTTCCCGATCAAAAACCAAGGCAATCCAAGGCTGAAATCGTTATGTGAGAGTTAAATAGCAGTAAATTGTAAAATTTGATTATCAGACCGATTCGAGTTTTGTAACCGCTAAAATCCATTTGTTGTGCAAACCGTTCTTTTTCTGATTCTAATGTTTGTATTTGTACTGTTTTCAGGATATCTTGATACAACATTGGCTTTGTGGAAAACCCAGAACAGCAGACTAACAATTGCATTGAATTCATGGCTGTATTGTCCTTTTACCTGCTGATTAAATTAATTACACAAAATAAAGGACACATCTCACGCGTTGAGACAAACTTGCGAAAAATTTCCCCTCCTTCCGAGGACCGATGTCTACAGTCATCATTTCGTCTGATTTAACAAAATATGCTACGCGGCACGAACCGCAATCTACTTAACAATATACTGCAGTCCAATAATTTCGTAAAAATAACGATGCTTGCCGTCAATATATGCAAGCCCAAGGAATATAATGTCTGGGATTTAATACCACACTCACAGTTTCCAACAGTACATCGCATCGACCTGCGAACACCTCTGATCATAAAGTATTAAAAGGCTGAGACACTTTGGCGCATAAAACTTGCGTGATGGTATCCGAAACGTAATTACGTAATATTTTCGGGTGTCTACCGTGACAGATCTTATGACAAATCATCACTCTGCCGTATGACACCGATTTCCATCCCAAATCATAAACTCTGAATCATTTATAACGCGTACGGGGTGCATCAAAATGACAGTAACATTAAGGGTCGATTTATTCACCCTCGCTTAATTTTTAAACCAGGTTCACCAGTACGTTTTAACTTGGCTTAAGCGCGAAGCGAGGGTGAAGAAATCGGCCCTAAGACGAACATTTGTTTTCGGATTTTTTGACGTATCCGCGGTGTAGTGTTTTTCCAATAGAATCCCATCCCAGAATTTGTATCGAAAGATATGCGCATTTCGATGATTTGCAGTCTTCATAAGCATCAGAATGTCGTTTTCTTTTTTGACAGTGCACTACACCGGTGTAGTCGGTGCAATAGTCATTCAAACTTGGGTGTAGTCAGTCGGTCTCTTTTTTCGCACTACACCCAGGGTTGCCACAATTTTTCAAAGAATATCTGGCAGATCAACTAAAAATGTCTGGCAAAATCTGTAACTTAACAGCGACCTCAAAGTCATCAAAATTTATCAATAGATTTTTAATAAATTTGGGAAAATATGTCCAAATTTCCAAAATGTGAGTGCAAACACTTCAATAATTTAAAAATCTGGCTGAATGAGAGATATTTATTTGTCTTTGGTAGTATCTTCGAATCCGTTGAACGAGATTTAGAGTTTGTCAATAAGAATCTGACTCTACCACAAGCTAGGAGGTTGTGGAAACTTATGGAGATTCCTCTCGACATTACATACAGACATTTGTGCATTATCTTCGAACTGAGCTGAATGGTGTATGAAACTGGACCCTCAAGTTAAGCTGAGTCGAGTTTCAGGAGTATTCTTGAATGTAGAAGCATTGCTATACCACTAATAAAGATAAAATCTAAATATAAGAAAAACAACGATAACATTGTAAAATTCAAATTTCCCCAACGGTCCGTTGTTTGTTCGATAACCCTGCTGAACAATCCGACAAGCTTGCCATCCACATCGGCACCATTCATATACGTATCTGTAGAAGTGCACCAGTATGTAAATTTCAAGCGCTATGGAAAAATATTCATATATGCCCGTAAATATAAAACTCCCCCCTTCTGCTGCAAGATAGCATTCATAATATTTTTCCACTAACCACAATCCACATTTCAACCCTTGGGTCGAAAAACAACCAACAGTTTTCCAAACAATCGCAGAAAACTGGCAAATGGTAGAACAAAAAGGTACCCCCACCGCCGTCGGTTCTAGCGGGCCGAAGCTTGTGTTACACCCCCTCCTACTCAAGGAATGGAACCCGTATTCCATCGATGACAATGCCGATATTGCCGACAATGAGAAAGCTTCTTGTAATAGGTCAAATCATTGGTCTAGTCAGAGTCTAGGGTTTCGCCCTTTTTCTTTCAATCGTCTTTGTTGCGTTCACTTCCAGTGTGTGGCTTTGCGGTTGGTAACAGCGAAGATGTGGTGTTTCTTCGGCCAGAAAGAATTGACAACTAATGCTCTTTCGATGTCGTAAAAGATGACCGGAGAATGAGTTGGATATTTTTATCGTTTAATAGCGGATACATTGAAGAGGGTCAGTCCAATAGGGAGACGGACTTTGCAATTACGTTGTTGGCAATAAAGTGTGAATTATAAATGATTTAAAAGACAGCTTGCTTTGATGAAGTGATGTGGTCCGTGTAGTTTGAACAACATACCGTGCGTCTCCAGCTGAAATCGTTTTCGCTTTCTATTATTGACATAGAGATTTCCCGACGCAGTACCTACGTGGTATTGGGTCAGCTTTCGCGATTATGTCTCAATACACCGGGCGTAAGGAAAGAAAACTTAAAATAGTGTTTTTTTCGATAAAAGACTGACAAATTTCATCACGGCTAACCAACAACAACTCACCTGAAAATCGAAATTCCCATATTCATCGCCGGTGGTGATATCGGTAGGCCTTTCCTCCAGCGCAGAACATTCGTCCCACCTGGAGCTGAATCGCGGTGGGTTCCCATATCCACTGCCATCACCGTCCGCTAAGCTCCCGCTGACAGCACCGTTGTCTAGTTCTGCTAATCCCGGTGGCCTCGGCACCCCCATCGGTCGATCCTTGCCACTGCCGATCGAATTGAGATTGTTCCGCAGCCAACTGTGCCAAGATTGATTTGCATTGTGATTGCCGTTGCTGCCGATACCGCTGCCGCCACGGTGGGAGTCATGAATGTTGCTTAATCTGAAATAATGCAACAACACACAAAAAATGGGTTGGAGTATCCGAGTTTGCTAGAACTGTGAGATTAGCCGAGAATTAGGTCAATTGGATGCGGAATTCGTTCCGCGAGCGTGTCGCGAATAATCGTTAAATTTTTAAAATGGTTATTTGCCGCTTCATAACATTGTTTTTCCTCTAGAGCTCAAAACTTTAATCAGTATGTTTTGAGTGTATTTCTTGAGCGTTTTTTCAAAACGATATATCTGCAATGAGTTACTCTCTTTGTTTACTTTCTGGTCTGTTAATAATTCGTTCACTTTTACATTTATCCCTCAACTCTTTGCATAATATGCTAGTTAAAACCACCGCCTTTCGATCTGTAATGTAAAATAAGTGAAAAGTGTTATAGTGACGCCGTAAAAATCGAAAGAGAAAGTAAACAGAGTAATTCATTGCAGATATGACGTTTTGAAAAAACGCTCAAGATTTATTCTCCATTCCATACGGAAGTTTACCTTGACGTTGCATGATGAGATTAAAAGTCGATTCTTTGAAGTAATACATTTTCACGCCAGTAATCAACCGAAACCAGAACGTGGCAAGCAACCGGAGTCGAAAATTACCCTGCCTGGAATTTTCCATCAGAACCATTTCGAATGCGACCCGAAACCAGTAAATCGAAAAGTAACTTAAATGATTTGCATATTATTGGTTTTTCCACCCCAGAGAGCTTTACATCAGCAGCGCACATGAATGCACATTGAGTACCATTTTGGTCCAAGGCGAAGCTTTTCCTCTTCCCTCGCACACAGTTCACCCAAAAACAGATTGTTCTCATGCAACCGCCAACCAACTGAAATAAAAATAGATTTAGAATATAAACGCTCTGCCTCGAGTACCTAACGTATTGAACAATCCACTGCGCGCTCAGAACCTTACTCGGAGCCCTTTCTCTGCCATTTCAATCGCCCGTCGGCCTGGTAGCTGTTCAGTTCCCAATGTTTTTTTTTACTTTTCTTTATTTTCGGGACGCCATTCCATTATACATTTACGTACACATTTATTATTGAGGGCTAATGATGCGAAAACATATGAATTCTTTCTTTTTGTTGTGATGGCGTTTTGCTATATATTTATGGAAGCGTTTCCGTACGAGCAGAACTTGTCGAACGACATGAACGGCGGATATCTTCCAGTTTGATTTTTCTCCAGGGGGCGACTGGGGAGTGGTAAAAATGCAATGGTCCTGATTGTTAGGAACAAAGTGACTTTGTTTTGTACATTGTTTCGATTTGTTAACATGTTAGCACAGACTAACAGACATAACACTTAAAATCAAAGCTTCGCCTGCTTTAACGGTCATTTTAAATATATTTGTAGTTGGGACTGTGACCACATTTGAAATTATGGCGCCACTGACATATGAACAAGCATATGGGGGATAGACCACTAGTGAAAAATTGCTCCCAAACCTGAGGGGTGACCCACTAGTAAATGAGTGTTTGGGACCGTGAATAAAAGGTGGAGCTAGTGTTCTGGGAAAATGGTCGGATCGATGTTTTTGAGGGAATTCCCTCATAGTGTTATGTCTGTTAGTCTGTGATGTTAGTGCGCTATGTAGGTTTGGAATTTCTATTCATCCATGAACGTTGTATTTTTCAATGCTACTAACATAACAATAATCTGGCATTGTCGAACTTCTAAAGGTTCAATATCAGAATTATTCCATTCTTGCTTCTATTTAGTTGGAGAACCAAAAATACTACCTGCACCGCCCTGTTTTAACGTGTGCGTGTAACATGTAAAAACAGTAAAACGCAGCCCCAACTGCGAGTGAAATGATTACACCACAACATAAATTTCATTACGAGAAAACATAATCGCGATTGACTTTTCGCAGATCCGTCTTAGACTTTCAGTGCATGAGGTGAAACAGTTGATCAAGGTGAAAATGGAACTTGTTCTTACAGAAGTTGCACACATACAGCTGCATCATGCGAGACAAGTTACTAATAACGTTCAACTCCTTAGCCGAGTCAGAAAGTTTCGTAACAAAGAACAAAATGCAACACGACATCGAATATGAAAACGTCAAAATTATATGGATATCGATCTGATGGAAATTCTCCTACACGATCTGGCATCTCGCACTAGCACGGATTATATTAAAAGATTTAAGTCGAAGTATGGAGAAATGAAATTCGTCACACTTGGAGAAACTTTTTCGCTGGCATCCTCAACGGGCAGATCATCTCAAGGTACCAACTATGTACATTATACCGGCAACAATTTTGACTTTTTTGACCACCGGTAAATCACAAGAGTTTTTGAAGTTTCATAAATATTTATGAAAAATCGGAAATAAAAACTCAAAATTCAATAAAAAAAATCCCACGGTAACTCTGTATACATAAAATTTTAATGTCACTTAGCTTATTCTATAACAATCACTTTTGTTGAAGGTTGCTTATTGATTGGACGTCACTGGACGAAGCTATTCAAATTTAAAGATCAACAGAATTTTTGAAAATCTCCTATTCTAAGTGTGCGCGGGAACGAGGGGCAACACATAAATTTATATGAGAATATCTTTTAACTACAAAATCGGATAATTTTGCGGATTTTGGGATACACAAAAT
This sequence comes from Topomyia yanbarensis, assembly GCF_030247195.1. NCBI lineage: Eukaryota > Metazoa > Arthropoda > Insecta > Diptera > Culicidae > Topomyia > Topomyia yanbarensis. Next base: position 21,467,748 of record NC_080670.1, on the reverse strand, counting down.
GATTCTGGGACGGATATACTAGAGTCAATCGAAAAGACAAAAAGCATCAAACATGTAACAGCGAAAATCGAAGCTCTAGTGACGACGATGAGGAACACAAAAACAAATGAGGGTGAAGGCAGACGGAATGATCAGCCAGCGGTACAGGGTAAATCTGACCATTGCTCATTGTCAGGAAAGAAAAATTAATACAAGAAGCGGAAAGCAGTGCGCCCAGGATAGTCAAAAGTAATAATATTCGATTATTCATTCATTTATTTTTATTTGTAAAGTAAATTGTAGGTTAACCAAATTTAACCATGCGTCGCTTAATCTACTTTGCAAAAGTTTAATCTCGTTGCTTCTACTTACTGTGTGCAAAGTGTATAAAAATGAGTGACAATCTGGAGTAGAAACCTAAAAGTCAATAATTAGAAAATTTTGGCGCTTTCCTTACGTTATTCGGAGATTTTTGCTTTGCTATGTCGTCTCTTAGTTTTCCTGATAGGAAAAGGAACGGTGGTGAAAGAAAGGGGGGGGGGGGTTAGTGACACTGCAATACAATCACAACACGAAACAGTAAACAGCTTGAATTCTTCACTCCCGATGTATTAATGAACCCTACTGATAAAGCCCTTAGCTCTTTACCGCGCTAATTAAATGATGAGAAGTTCCGTAATTGGATTCACAAAGATTACACGAATAATACTCAGCACACTGAAAAGTAGTCATGTGATAATTCAAGTTTCAATGTCCAGTCAGTGCCCTCAATTCTCAATTCGACTTAGCTCAACGAATTAGTTATCGAGAAATCTTCAACAATCACCATTGCCTGCCTACTGTCCAGCCCTCTTGATACAAATGACCTGCTCAGGTCTGCTGCAAATCTGTTTTTTGAAAAGGGCCAATAAGCATGCTGTCAAATTTCACTTTGAGAGAAACAATTTATGCGCTCGCATCGCCATCTGCACTAGAGTAGTGGAAAGTGTTTCCCACATTTCAAATTGGCGCAGTTGATCATTGGTTCAAGTTGCAAGTCATGCGACTCTGCTGTCAGTGGGATTGAAAGAATTGCATGTCGCGGCCATCACTTTTCTTCAGCTATCCGATTCCACTGTTCCCATTTCGGATACAGAAAGTTATGTGAGGCAGTAAATAATCGAAACGCGGTCGTCTCAAATCTCTCGAGCCGCATTGATACCCACTTCCCGGCTAATACAGAAATCAGAACAATTTCTGATGAACGAGATCAATTCTGAGTCTATTGGAGTCGCCTTGACCCGAGCCATATAGTGGAGGCAATTGTTTCTATGACCCAAGAATGCCTCGGAATAAGCGACACACCCAAAGCAATTTTTGGATCACATCCCGATCAGAAACACATAACAGAAATATTTCAAAACTATATCTCGCATTGCTACGTGTTATAAATTTCTGTTATTTTAACTACTAACGAGACCTAATTTATAACACAATAGGTTACAAAAATTGTGTTCTGTTATAATCTTGTTATTTCATTCTGATTGGGATAGAATACCGTTCTCTCAAAGTTAGCTTTCGTTTCTTTTCGAATTGAGCTTCCGAGCGTACTAAAGATGATACTAGGAGGTTTCATTCACGGAAATCTTCCCGCAACGAATTTCTTTATCCGGATTCGGACCATTCTGTTCTCCATCCAGGTGCAGTAAGACTACTTGACAGCTATAGAACAGCAACTACAAATTAATTCTATTGCCAATGAGAATATCATTAGAATCTCGACCTTTGTTTTACCAGATATCAGCTTTCGGTCATATTAATAGTGATGATTTCCCGATTAGAAACACATAACAAAAAGCTTGCAAAACTATATCTCGCTCTGCAACTTGTTATAATTTTCTGTTTTTTTTTATCTACTAACGAGACTAAATTTATTATACAGTGTGTTATGACACTAGGGATCTTTAGAGGTGTGCTGGCTAACCCTTAAATGCGCAATGTTGTTTTAAAACAACATTGCGAAAACCATCTCAAAAATATCATAGTAACGCAATAAAACTGTTAGACAATTTTCAGAAAAAAAATTGCTTTGCGCCTTTAAGGGTTAAGGCAAGGGTTACCATATTCACAGATTTTTCTGTAATGTCACAGATTTTTTTTCTCAATTTGTGATCACAGATTCTTTTTCACAGATGACAGATTTTTGGCATTTTGATAAAAATTTCACAGATTTTTTGAAACATTGTGATTTTTCACAGATTTTTTGGAAATTTATCACAGATTTTTTTCCTCTTTTAGTCATCACAGATGACAAAAAAGATTTTGTTTTGGCGGAAACACAGATTTCAATGTGGCATCACTGGTTAAGGCATATCCTGATGCAGAATAGTACCGTGAGTTAATATCTCAGTCCGCTTTCGATTTTTAGGCCCGAAACTATGGGAAAAAAATATTTTTTAGTTTGTTTCCTTTTAGGGCAGTAACACATCCAAACCCATGCAACTCGCACGACTCTATAGGTTGCCTTATCAGACCTACCATAGTTTGCATATGAAACTCGGGATGGCAGGCTGCTAGCGGATTGCAAGGGTACCAGATCATGCAGTGTGGGGTGGTGTCCCGGTTAACAATGAGGCGAACGAGATATTTGCAGATACGTCATTTAGTAGGACAACTGTCAGTTTGTTGGTTGAATTTAATTTGGTTTTTTTAAAATTAAAAATCAGACAAGAATTTTTAAGGTTTAAGAATGATATGAGTGTACTCGTAAGGACACCCGCTATCAATACATATGAAAAACTGACACAATTTTCTCAAATTAAAGATCCCTATTGCTTTCTGTAATCTTGTTATTTCATTCTGATAGGTTCCCATTGATCATCACGATTGATAACATTGTGGTGCATAATTGCTTTAATAATTTTATTCAACGTTCTGATGTAGAAATAAAACAACCTAAAGAACAATTTCTTTTAACTCAAATTTAGGTACTTTTGAGTTTTGCGTCGCTTTTGCATTTTTCAATGTTGTCAAAAACAAAACCGCTGAGTATTCAGTTGAGGTCTTCCATGGAATTAGGTACTTTTGAGTTGTTTAAGGTATACTCAAAATTATGTGAATTTAAGTATATTTTGCTAGAGGTTGAGTACAAAAAACCGATCAATGAGTTGAATGTATTTTGCAGTGGTTAAATGGAAACATCATGGTTTACCTAATTATACCTTATTACACGATACCCCGAGATTGAGTCAAAAGAACTCAAGTTTAGGTAGTTTTTCGTATGCGTGTACGTTAATGACAGGCACGTTCCAAACAGAGTTGCCAATTTTTTCAAGTCAAAATCTGACACAACCATACAAAAAAGTTTGAAAAATCTGGGAAAGGTATCCTATAATAATACTATTTGCATTCGCTAAATTTTTAATGCTGTCGGAGAATTCGACGAGTATTTTCGAATTTCGAGATACTCGTTAAATCTGGGAAATAGTGGTCTCACCAATCAAAAATAATGATAATAACAGCCGATGATATTTTCCTATTTTTTCGCTTGCTTGTCACATGTGTAATAAATTCTAATTTTAGGGTAAGTAAACAAAAATTAAGATTGGATGATTTAAAATAATGATTTTTACATGCTTCTCTGCTATTTAAAATGGCTTAGATTTCAATAATTGATGGCTACGCTGACAAAAAAATTCTTTATCACTAAAATTTGGACTTTTAAAACTGTCTATTGATGCGAGATTTTTGACTTAGGGACCATTCATAAATCACGTCACGCAAAAATTGCCCAAAGTTGACTCCACCTCCCCCCATATAACAAATTGTCACAAATTTCGTTTTATCCCCTTCCACTAATACGAAACAAATTATTTAAAAAAAAATATTTTTGTTCAGTAGAAACCTGTTACATTATATTCTAGCTTACTACCTCTTCCCTCTATTACACAATATGTCACATTTTATCGTACACCCTCCCCTTAAAAGTGTTACATAATTTATGAATGGTCCCTTATTCAAAGCGAGCACAACGTAGGCATAGTAAGTAAGCTAGTTGCTTAAAATTTCAAATCGAGAAATACAGATATCCACATTTTTTGCTATGTGTGCGTGCGCTTTTCGAGCGAACAAGAAGACATGAAGGAAAAAACAAAATCACGTGATTCCTTGCTTCATTCTTATTGGTTAATGATGTAAAGATTTATCTTTTTCGGTCCCGGACGCCATGCTTATTTTCATCACTTAAAAGCAGGCTTTGTAATTCTCTCTCACTCACGCGAAAAGAAGCTTATCCGATGTCCGACTTTTCCGAGATAAGATGAGTCGCAAAATTCTCCGTCTCCACAAATTCAAAAAATACACTTAATTACAAAGAAAAGCGGCAAAGAAGTATGATAGACTTGTTTTTTCGTGTTTTGGAATAACGACAGGAATGCAGCAAGCGAAAAAAGGATACCGTGATAAACTCATTCTCCGGCTGTTTTATTTATCCGGAGAAATAACACGTTGTATTTATCCGGAGAAGTTGTGTGAGTGGCAATAACTTTTCGTGTGAAAATGTGAGTTTTTATTGTCGCAGTAGCAAACTATCCGGACGCATTTACTCATATAAGCGATAAATGCAATGCCTGCTCAAAAGCTTTATTTTGATTGGTTGATTTTTTAATGTTTCGTGCCTCGGTCCCGGACGCCATGATAAATTTCATTAGCAAACAAATCAACACATTCAAACAAGACGAATGTGAACACCTGAACTATAGTGCATCTCGATTTCAGGTATCGTTGATCGATATTACAGGTAATCGATATTATTTTTTTCTTCAGAGCTTGAATTGATTTTCAAAAGAAGTCAACTTGTTGCTCTGGAGCAGTGATTCTCAACGTGGGGTCCGCGGACCCTTAGGGGGCTGTGAAAAGGTTTATGTGTTATCTTTTCCGGTTCGATATAGAATGAAGATAAACAGAAATTAATATATTAATATTAAACCAAATAGATTTTCACAAACAGTATTATATTGATTAAATTAACCAGTCACAATAAATAAAAGTACATGTAAAGCGAGAAAATATAATTTCGATTAACTTTGTTTTTTGACCTACAGTCATGTACTTTTGAATTGTTACTAAAAGTGAAAACGGATTTTAATATCAAGGATATGACATATATTACACCACGTGAGAAACTGTGTATAAATAACACCTAAAAAGAAAATTTCATTGCGAAGAACAACATGCAACAAGGCATCGAATATGACAACGTTGAAACCAAGATCCTGAATATATGGATGACGATAACATTGAAGTGCGCCTACATAACCTAGCGCCGCGCATTAGAATTCTAGTTCTATTAAAAGATTTATATCAAAATACGATACAAAATGCGAAGAAGTGTAATCCGGTACTTGAGGAAACAATTGTTGTGTCATTCGCGGGATGCAAACAAAGTTCATTTTGTAGCGTCAAGCTGATGCTCAGGTGGCGACAGTGTTAGAATTCAATAGAAAAACTCTAGTAAGAGAACTGCTGAGAGAAAAACAGCATTTTTGGCAACGTATGCCCCGGCATTGTATGGCAACACGTCCAATGTTGTAAGGATAGGCAATGTTCAATTGGATTCGTTTTTTGACAGCTAAACGCGAATCCAATCGATCCAAAATGGAGTCTCCGCAGTTCTCTTTCTAGAGGCTTTCTAGAATTCAACAAGGAGCTGGAGCGTTGCCAGAACATTTTTGTTTCCCAGATTATATTTTAGGAAACTTCCGGTAACCATCCGATACCTTTCAGGAACCCGCATAACCGAGGCGTAGGTACCGAAGCAGCGCAAAGCCGCTGAAGCAAGCAAACCTGTGATCCACTCGTTTGCCCGGCTTACTCAAACATAGCGGCTCTCCCTTGAAAGCATGTGTTAAGAAGCGATGAGGCGTATCCACATTGGATGGTGGAGTCAAAATAAAATTGGCAACGCTAGCAAAATGAAAACACAAATGAACACTCCAGATGAACCTATTGTCAATTGACATTTCGCCGAGTATTGATTCGAGTGAATAATAGGGGCCCACAATTTCACTCTTCATGTTTGAAAAACGACTGCTTTTTTCCTAATGTCGTACACGTCATCGTTCAACCTTCAATATCAATGGGAGACGTTTCAACTTAATGACACCTCTGTTCAGCTCCAACTCCGCAAAGAAGCACAGAGTTGACGAAAATCAATGCTTGAGTAACACGTTATTAGAGCGTGAAAGCACTTCTGTGAAAAATGTCGCCAGCCAATATTTTTATCTTCTGATATAAAAAATAAATACAATAAGTAATTCCGCCCGTCTAACGTGCATAAAAGCTGACATGTGTTTGTTATCTTCGCCCATCCGTAACCAAATTCGATCAGTATTATTGCCAACCAGCCGATCGAATCGTAGAATAATCAAGACTCTGGATTTAACTTTCAAAACTCTTGTTTGTCAACCGAACGAGAATGCTTGATTTCTTGGCCCGAACGTAATCAGTCCCAGCCAATAAAAGTTACTCGGATAGACTCTCGCAAAACTTTGCATTTCCAAGTGGCTATACCATTATTCGCCTCTGACTTCAGCCAGCTCGTGAACGGAGTTTCTCCTGCAGCAGTGAGATGCTTGGTGGCCATCGTTCACCTGCGGCCACCGTTCGTTTCAGCTTATCGAATGTATATGTATATTGATTTGTCCTTCAGGAACCTCTTGCGGGGAAGTAAAGGAAAACTTTGAAATTCAATTTCTTATCCAATTAGAATGGGTAGGGAAGCATAACTGGCACAACGTATTTTCTTCGTCTAAGAAAAAGGGGAAAAACAGGCAGGTAACATATTACCCGACAAGGCGAATGGAAAAAATACTTTATAAAGTATGGGAAACCTCGCTGCAGGGTACAACAATTCTGCAACAAACGATAAGCTGTTTTTGGGGAGAACCTTATTTCAATATTATTACACGCGACAACAGCGATGATGGGATAGTCTAACACTCGTGAGAGACCGTGAGTAGAATTTATTTTACATATACAGCGGACACCAGGTGGAACAATGACGCAGGATTCTTTCCTCTGTATATGAAAGCTGTTCAATAATAATAGAGCTAATATTGATGGAAAAACGGATACTTGGCTGATTTCTGTTACGTTGTACATCTTCAACGATTTTGCAAGTTTTCTATTTATTCTCCCTTGCTGCGAAGAACTAGGTATGCCAAAGCATACAAATAGCAAACCGAGTAGCAAACCAACAACTAAAGTAAACTAAAATGCACTACATTCAGTAGTCTTTCTAATAGTGAACTCACTGTCCCACCCCCAAGGGAAGGAAAATGAAATCTAAAGCAAACAAGCACAACTTCTTTTGCTTCCAGCGCTTTTTTTCTCATCCCTACGATTTCTTTCATGTTGTCGCTTCTGAATAGGATGGGAGGGCCAAGCCTTTGGAGTGTGTCACCTCATAAAGAAAATCGGAAAAGAGCCACCAGCTTCTCGCTGTGTGTGTGTCTGGGGGGGGGGGCTTCCCCACGACCCCTAACAATTTCTGTCTGACTATCTGATGAGAGAGAAGTATGGCGTATGGTCTGGTGCAAGTGGCGGCATTCTTTCTAATATCGAAAAGACAATCGAGGAATATTTCAACACATACCGGCGCGGTTAGACCGGCACAATGAATGGAACAAACTTGTGGAAAGTACCGACGACTGAGGGGTGCTCTTTTAAGGCGTACAATAGAGTCCTATTGTGTTGTTTTAGTTGAAAGAAAAGACGACACAGTATTTACTTGATCTCTATAGAATGTTTTGTTGGACTTGTTTTTAAGATTATTGGATTCAATTTCTATGGATATTAGATAAAAACCTAATTTGTAACGGTGATATGCAGTAATAAATATTGTACTGAATGGAATTACACCATAAAGGGTGTCCCACGTCTAATTTTATCACGGAAAATGTCTAGAAAATTACCCAGAGGACCGATCCTTTTCAAACTTTCAGACAATAAAATATAACCTATTAGTAAGCTTTTGGCGCATTTATTTCATTCAACTTCAATACCATAACCGTACGCTCACACCTTACGCTTAACTCCACTCATTAGGTTTTGTACATCATCTGGCTGCAGCTTCTTCTGTACAGAAACCCACTTTTTCTTCAGGTCTTCCATAGATCTGACCTCCTTGGGATGCTTCCGTAGTACCTGCTTCATAATTGCCCAGTATTTTTCAATGGGCCTTAGTTCCGATGTGTTGTCGTAGTTCATGTCCATGGGTGCGAAAGTGACCTCGTTGGCTTCGTACCACTCCAGGGCACCATTTGAATAGTGGCACGAAGCAGATCGTAGGGCTCGCGTGTTGTTTCAACAGAGGAAGCAGACGCTTCTGTAGACACTCCTTGAAGTAGATCTCACCGTTTACAGTTCCGGTAGTCATGAACGGCGCATTCCGTTTGTCACATGAGCAGATCGCTTGCCAAATCATGTATTTATTGGCAAACTTTTGAAATCTCTGCTTCCTTGCTTCCTCCGGAACATTAAACTTGTGCTGGGCGGTGAAGAACAGTTGCCCCAGAAGAGGCCGGAAGTCAGTCTTGACGCAAGCCTTATCAGCCATGATGAGAAAATGTGGCTTCATCAGCTCAGGGTGAACAGTAGAGTGACAGGAAAACATGGCCCCTATCGGCCCATCCCTGAGTCGATTCCTAGCCGCACCAGGAGTACTTGCTCCCAATTTGAAGCAAATCGGACAAGTATAGCTACTGGACCAACGTGCCTGAATATTGTATGGGATTTTTCAACAATTTACATGGAGAATCTCCACTAGCTTGCATTTTCGTCGCCGGGTGGCACTGTATGCATCGTATTATCACTGTAAGTGAAAATAAGAAAGATGTTTTAATTGTCTACAACTTTGTCGAAGACTGCTAGTCAATCCGGCTTTGTTAAAAGGAATTGGTAAACTTTCAACGTAGTGATGTCTGAGTCAGTTTTGCATGGGGCCTAACAGTACATGATTGCGTATCAGTACTCGATTCGTACGAACTAAACATTTTTGGGAAATAATCATTAGGTTTAGCTCAATGGTATGTTCAGAAGAATTTTAGTAAATAATACGCGTCATGTTTTGATTAGAAAATTTTAGTTCCACATATTACCGCATAGAGGGCGCCAACACTAACTTTTCAACGGAGAGAGATAGAAATTTGGTGTCTTCTACAAAGTTATAGAGCAGGCAGTATTTCTCGCGAACATCTTGATACTCTATCTCTCTTCTATAAAAAGTTAGTGTTGGCGCCCTCTATGCGGTCACAGGTGGAACTAAAATTTTCTAATCAAAGCATAACTCGTATTATTTATTACAATTCTTCTAAACGAGGGACTCGAGTACTGATACACAACCATGCACTGCTAGGCCCCATGCAAAACTGACTCAGACCTCAATTCGTTAAATGTTTAATAACTTCTTTTAACAAAGCCGGATTGACTAGCAGTCTTTGACAAAGTTGTAGACAATTAAATTATCATACTTATTTTCCCTTACAGTGATGATATGATGCATACAGTGCCACCTAGTGGCGAAAATACGTAGTAGTGGGTTTTCTCCATGTAAATTGTTGAAAAATCCCATATAAACTTCAGGCACGTAGGTCCGGTAGTTAAACTTGTCCGATTTCCTTCAAATCTGGTGAAAGTACTCCTGGTAGGACTAGGAATCCACTCAGGGGTGGGCTGATTAAGTTTTCAAAAATTGATCATTTTTCTGGGCAGCCTAGTGTACAGTTTCCGGGCCCGTGACGTTCCCACCGTTTGTCACGATATTTTGCCGTTCGTCACGATTTGGAACCTTCTATACTTTGTACGTGTGCAGTCCCTATTGGTACTTGGATCTCTGAGCGAAAAGCTTGGACAGATTCAACGTTTTGGCCACATCCCTAACCGAAGCAATTGGGATTCCGCTTAAAAGCTTTTGCTACACGCTTGTAATTCTAATCAAGAACATCCCCTCTGACCGCATTTCTCCTTCCGTTCGATGCTCAGAGTTTGGTTGTAACGTTTAATCACACGACTAACTGTTGACTGCATCCGAATTGTTTTCCGATGCCTCGATGAGAGAGTTGAGGATTTTCCAGGTGCTTGCGCAAAATCATTTCGCGACGTTGCTTTTCGGGTGACGCCATTTTTTAAACCTTGTCAAAGTCCTCCGTCTTACAATACAGTTCCATTGACCAATGCAATGGTATAGCCTTGTAGTCGTTACCTGTGTACCTGCACTAGTGAGCAATTCATGTTACCCATCAGCGAGGAACTGCAGAATGTTACGTCGATGACGGAAACTTCGATGCACAGCCTAAAATCCAGCTTCACCAGTGCTTCCAACAAGCTGTAACCTCTTTTATTGATCGGCTTGCTACCCCACTCCACGATCCAAGCGTTAAAATCTCCTCCTATAACAACCGGTGTTCGTCCGACTAACGAGTCGGTGGGTGCGTCCAGCATCCGATTGTACTGCTCTGGTGTCCACCTTGGGAAGCATAACAGTTACATACGATTAAAGCGTTGATATTGGTGATTACAAAGCCTTCGTGTGTGAGTGTGTCACCCGCCATCTCTTGGACAGGGAAACCGCCCATCACTTGGATTGCCGCCATACCTGCACAATCCATCACCGTTATCGGGAGGATGAGGATAAGGTTCTACAATAATTGCAACGTCGCACTTCGTTTCTACCTTCGACTTCCACAAGAATTGCTGTGTTATGTGCTACGATTGAGATTAAGCTATTTATGTATGTATGTTTGTGTGTGTATTTATTGTAAGGTTTGAAAAGCTTTAAAAGGTTGGCCTGTAGTGTTTTGATACTGTGTGGGATTCACTTACGTGCCTAACCACTAAAATACTCATTACTCTTTCTGCCCCCACATCAAAGTATAACTTCGAGGGCCCCCTGCGTCTCGGTGTGCTTTCATCATTCATCACCATTTTCATCTGCTCACGAGTCATCCACAATTATCTCGGAGCCTCGCTTGATCTATCTATTTACCTCCCGACTCTCCTCTTGCTTTCCGTCATTCTCTCCTTCTATTAGGTCGTTTTAATCCTCTAAGCACTTGAGCCATTTAGCCACTTCACTCGGATATTGTCCAGCGATAAATTACCGCAAGCCATTTAGCTCCTGAATCCAAAAGTCATTTAGCTCCGATTCCCATGAGCTATGTAAATCCTAGCTTTGTCGCGATCTACTCGGATAGTCCCCAGAGATGAATTCGCCTCACTCCGACTGAGAGTTCCCCGACGGCGGAATTTCTCCTGATACCGATACTCGTTTCCTTGAGCTTTGGTGGGATGTCTCTCGGTACCGATGTTCGTTTAGTGGGCCAATTAGCCCCGGCTGTGGGCCTAGCCTACTCAACGGGCATACCGGTAGATGCCGAGATATGTCGTCAATTTTCACTACAAGTTTTCAAGACACTTTCAAAAGGAATTTGGAGAATTCGTTTTAAAACATTAGGCACATTTTTGACAAACATCTTAAATTTGTTCAATTTATGAATTGAATATGTATATGAAGACAAAATATCCTCCGCTGCTACGCCACTGAAATAAACGCTTAGAAAAAGCTACTTAACGTGTCCCGCATCACCATATCCGTACATTACAGAAAACATGGTGGCAGTAGTTGACGAAGTATTTGAAATCTGACTCAGTGCTGTCGTTATCAAGGGGCCCGTATCTACTAGGAGGTTGATAATACCTCGCTTCGGAGTCCGGATAAACCCAGCCTAGAAGCTGTGTGGTATCCGGTGACAGAAGCCAAGAATTGATGTACTAGGTTCCGTCTATTATGTCGTAATAAGCGGCAAAAACTGGTCTAGTTATAATAATAACAAACGACGCGAAATTGTCATACAAGGTACAGTTTTTGGTATATTTAATGCTTGTTTTAGGTCATACATTCATTTATTTTTTCGAGAAAATTTGGTGCTTTTCCTTTCACTAGTTTGTCTTCTGTAAACAATATTTGAGCTAAGCACTAAAACATTCACTTAATCGACATCGCAGGCGTTGTTGTGCATGAATGATCGCGAAGCGCTCGAGCGTTTTTATGTTAACGCGTTTGATCGCGTGGGCGTTTGTATGCCACGTGTGTTCGTCACGTCGCGTATATGAATTCGATTTACAACAGTGTAGCCATTCGAATATTTGCGTGGCTTCCTGAATGATCGCGTTGACCGTGAAGCTGATGCTTAATTTGGGAGGTAGTCAGCCCGAAACTTGTTATCTAGTGTATATGAGCGATTTTTGAGGATGGTCCTACTGAAGGCATGGACCTAGGCTGCTAGACTGCAGGTTTTCGGACGTGACACATTCATGATTGCGTGGAAACGCGCGTTTATATCACCGTACTTGAGATCGCATTTAGAAATTCGTAGCTGTTAAAAGGTTCACCTAATCACAGAGCCGTTTTGATGTTTACGCTGGCGCTGTTTTCCGTGGATGATCGCAATTGCATGTTTATGACTAATGCTGTATTATCGCACAGGACTCGAGCGTTTGTATGTTAACGGTTTTGATCGAGTGAGTGTGTGTGCGTCTCGTGTATAAATTTGTTAGTATAGCCATGTATCCGCATACATATTTGTGTGAATTTTTGAATGTTCGCGTGATCTGTGATTTTTAGTGTAGGTATGGATCAGATCTAGAAGGGATGTTACGTTTAAAGTGGGTAAAGGGTAATCATAAGTGCAATATTGAGGTGTTAGACGGGAGTGTGCAGCACGCGCGTGAACGCACCCCACCCGCGATGGGTTGTCGGGATAAAGGCAGCACTGGAGCTGTCAAAAAAGCAAATCGCATGGTCATAAATTTTCTGAGCCGGTGGAGTGCGGACGGCCCACCGAGGTTCTGCAAAAGGCGGTAAAAGTGTGCTTGAGATTGTGATCGGGAGTTAAAATGCGGTCGGTGTTTCATTCCGTTTTCCTGTGCGTGAATATTGCCGTGATCGCACGAGCCGGTTCTGGCGTTTTGTAGTGCAAGTGTACACTCGGTATTCCGGCGAGAAGCAGAAGGTGGCCTGATTTGACCGATCAATGCAGCAGTGGCGAACAGTGAAAAGAACCGGATGGAGTACAAGGCAACACTCAAGGATCTGGACCAATTGGTCGGTGTTAAATCAGACCGGACTAAGTCGCAAAACATCAAAAAATGAGATAATGATAGCACTGGATAAAGAATTTCGTCAGCTACATCCGACTTCTACCAGATTTGAAATATGTAACAATAAACAAGAGTTATGGCAAAAACTAATTTCCAATCATAATGTAAAGGATGCTGCGATTCAAACTTTAAACTCGTTTTTCTCGAAATCAATATTTTGTCACTTAGTCCGTTCTGACTTAACACCGACGAATTGTTCGAACAACTGAACGAGTGCAAACGACTGACCGACACTCAAGTGAAAACCCTTGCTAAAGCACTTTGTTCGCTTTTGTTATTGGGTCAGCAAGCCTTTTTTTCTCTCTAGATAACAGGGAGTGATTTTCCCATATCACTAGGGTATCCAGTCATGGTGCCTCGAGACATCTATGTACTGAAGCCTTCCGGATGTGAACGATTTCTAATCACGTAGGAACGTGCGAAGGTAAATTATATTTTAATAGTAAATAACTTGTAATCCTGTAAATATTAGGGACGAACATTCAATATATTGGATTGAAAATAAACCACGCAACCGATCGATCTGTGTGCCTACCCCGTGAGTTCATGGATTCCACCGAAAATGGTTCATTATTTGCAAGCCATGTGCCACATTGGCATTCTGAAAGCCGATTTGTGTTACGATGGCTCAACATTTCTAAGGACGATACACTATTGCCAGAGTTCAATTTCGATTACGAGAATCATAATCTTCGGCAACTAAATTGATAAATTTTATTTCTCACAGTTGACCCTGTGTAAAAATAAAATTTAAGCTGATTTTTACGTTCAATGTAGATAATAGTCTCGGACGATGATCAAACAATTTTACAAAAAACTAGTCGATTGGAAAGAGGAAAAAAATCAGTTCAAATTCAGCCTAGAGACATTTTGCTACAAAACATCAAACGTTGAACCATCCTACACCGTCCAGGCTGGTGAAAAGCTCCGAACGGCAAATAATGAAGAGATAATAAGATTGTTGGTGCTTAGAGCGAACAAAAAAGCTTTGCGCTATGGGAACGTTCGCAGTGGGTAAAACTCTGTCGAATGTTCTTCGAATCGTGTTCTCTTTGCAGTAGCTTTGTAGCTACGCGCGAGAATGTAACCAGCATAATTTTACGATCGTACACTGCAAGTGTTTTTAACGAGCACGGAAAATAGTGCCCCCCAGAGGCACAGGTTTACTCAACAGTGCAATTCTATTTATGCGAAGCGAACCCTACACTAGCGGAAATATTGACAATAAATCAATTATTGATCAATATATTGATCGTGTAAGGACATTTTGGAAATATTGATTCTGTAGAATTCAAATGGGCTTGACGTATTGAAGTAGTTTTGTCAATATTTTTATTGACAATATTCTTGGCTCGTGTAGGGTCCGCTCGAGGTGTTGTAATAATCTTCTTTGGTCATTTGCTTTCATTGTATCAGCTACCGCTTGTCTCCGTAAACCTGCCGAGAAAGGAGGCGAATGGTTAAAGTTAGGCATTTGTTTTAATAAACAGAAAAGACCTGTGGGATCTCTGTTTGTCGAGGACAAACCTCGCGTTTATCTACAATGTGCCTCCGTGGAGTACCGAGCCGAATGATCCAGCGGGTCACGTTCCAACAGCATTAGCTGCGGAAGGATTTTATTTGCAAGACAAGGTCAAAGTTTGCTTTCCATGACTGCAGCTACAAATGCCAAAGCTCGTATTATATTCATTCATATGACCTTCCTTCACACTTCGCAAAAGGTTCGCCATGAAATTTTACGTTACCGACTGTGAAATAAATCCCAAAGTGTGAGAGCTTTTATGGGCAGCCGGTTTAAAACGGAACATGTGCAAACATCTCATCTCTCCCTCGGGGTTGAGAAGTGAAACGAACATAAATGTTTGTAAATGTAATCATGAACGAATGCAATGTTTCGAGAGAATGGAAATTAAAACAAGATAAAAACAGATGAACTGTACTTACCGCTTCTGATGCATGGCATCCTTGTGTAACCCCGCTGGACCGGGTGTCGTCGAGGGTTGCCCCATCGAGATGTAATACAGACAGAGCAGGATTGTGATGAACGCCGAAAGCAGCCCGATGCAACGGGCCGAACCTCGGCGGAATATTTTCACCGTCATGATGTGATGCTGCTCAGCCGGCGTACTTTTCACACTAGCTTTAGCACTGCACAGCACAGCCGGCAGTTGTCGGCTTCGGAGGAACCTAAAGTTTACTGCAAGTAGTAACTCATTTATGGTGGAGTTTTACAGTGCGAGCGCTAACACTCGTATGTGTATGTGCCAGGACAGCAGTCAGCAGCAATAATTCCTTTTCGCGTTGGCTTACTCCTCTGCAATGGTAGTGGTTTTTCACTCCCCCGCCGGGGGGAAGGGTTTTATATGTTCGCCCCTTTAACGCTGAAGCTCCTCTGGAGCCGTTTATTCATTCGCTCATTTAGCACATTCGGGTGCCTTCAGCGTAAAGTCACATTTTTGATTTGTTCTGTAACGAAAGATATAAAAGCGAATAGTACAATGTAGTATAATGTATGGCAACAGTGTATATGTGCTCATATTTTTGGAAAGTATTGCGTAACACTTGAAAGATTCGATTGAGCGAACAAATGAAAGCTATTGTAAACGAAGAATAATATCGTGAAAACTCATAATCCAGTTTCCGCTGTCATATTTTTCATGGTTGCTAGAATTTTGTTTCGTTTATGGGTACACATTTGTGGTGATAATAAATGTTTGCAGTAAAAAGCACTGGAGTGTATTCACCATGATTGTGAAATGTGAGCACTCAAATCTCTGCTGGAAGCCATAATAAATACGAGGAAAACCATGATTGACATTCTGTATAAACACCATAGAGAATAAATACACACTCTCTTTCTCATATTTCTGCATTGTGACGTTGGTGTATACTACCCCTGATCGCAAATATAAGTGCCAATTGCATTTTGGACAATTTTGCTTTTTTTGTTCCATTTTAAAAATAAGTCCGATCTGTAATATGATCACTTATCAATCGTAGAGCAATTGTTTACTGTATTTTCTAAATAACTGCAATTATTCGGGATAGTCCATATAAACCGTCCATAAGATGTTTTGGCACCACATAACTCGTGTGAACGGCTAAAGCTCCCGAATGATGTCTCGGAAACCAAGTACAGACACGCTGGGTTGCAGATGAGAAAGACAAACAAACTCTTCCTTTTTGGGAACCAAACGCCTGAATCTAACCTAACTTAGATAAAGTTGGTTGTTCGTGTTTTGAATTCATCTCATCAGTAACTAACACCCACTTTGTGGATCAACCAATCCCTTTAGATGATTACACGAGCTGTGTAACGGTTTGAATATAGTGTTTAGATGGTGCCAATCTGGTGCTAGTTTAGATTTATCGCCTATCTGGCTCCAAGTTGGTGCTAGTTACTGATGAGACGAATTCTGAACACAAAAATCCAGCACGCTTGGTATCGATGGATTCCTTTTAATTTTATTATGTACAGTAGTGGCAATCAACAAATTACGCTCGGCGGTCAACCCCTGGCCCTGGGTCGATTCCTAGCTCCATCAGAAGCGCCTGCTCCACGTTTGAGCCGAATCTAGTTACCAGACCAACGTGTCCGAAATTTGTATAGGATTTTTCGACAATTTTCACGAAGAAAGACTCCTAACTTGCATTTTCACCGCTAGGTGTCAATGTAAGCATCCGATTATCATTGCAAGTGGAAATTGGAAAGGTAATTTTATTGTCTACAACTTTGTTGAAGGCTGCAAATCAATCTAATTTCCTTATGAGAAGTTATTCAAGTTTTAAGGAAGTGATGTCCCAGTCCGAGTTTTATATGGAGCTAACAGCACATGCTGGTGAATTAGTAGTTGATTCCCACGAACATCATTTCTTATTTCATTTCTTACGAAATAATGGTTGGATTTAGCTGAATAGTATGTTTCGAAGAATTTTAATGCATGACATGACTTATCATTTAACTAAAAAAAATTAGTAGTACATTTCATCACATAGTATTAACTTTTCATCGTAAAGGAATAGAAACTGTGTGTCTTCTACAAAGTTATAGAACAAGGTTTTTCCAGTAATTTTTGTGAAAATGTTCATATTAAATCTCTTTTTAAAAGTTGGCGCTCGCGCACTCTGTGCGGTGAAATATGGAACTAAAATATTTGTAGTCCAAAGATTACTCATATCACGTACTAAAATAGTTCTAAACATACTATTTAATTAAACCGAACCATTATTTTTTTTCGAGAGTTGTCCTACTGGAGCTGTAGAGCTCGGTTTTCGGAAGGGCTCCCCGTCAGAATCACTTAATACAATTGCAAACGAGACAAGCAAAATCGCCCACTAAAACACTGCTTAAGACCAATTGCAGCGGGGAGTGATTCTGAATGTGATATTCATTGTACGGCTCAGATATATGCGGGAGTAGGGACTTAGCGATCGCGTGTATCATCGCGAGGGGCTCGAGCATTTGTACGCTAAAGTGTTCGATCGCGTGTGCGTTTGTATGTCACGTGTGCTAACGTGTATGCATCAGGATTCCTGAACGTGTATGTAACTTCGCGGGTATAAATTTTATTTTATTACCGTGTGTCTTTCGCATATTCGCGTGTATTCTGGAATGATCGCGCGCGGGCCTTGAATCTGATACTTGATTTTTGGTGCACGGTTCAGATTCTAGAAGAAAGTGGGTTCTTCCATATCATTAGAGTTCTCGGTGATGTCGCCACGGAACGTGTTATCTATTGGATATGAGAGCTATCTTTTTTTAATTGGTCCAATTGAAGGCATGGACCTAGACTGCTGATACCGAGAATAGAGATTTCCGAAAGTGATCAGTTCATGAGCGCAGGAGTTTGCAGGTTCACGGTTGAGACCGCGTTTGAATATTTATAAATGCTGAGACGTTCATATTATCACCAGGATGTTATCATGTCTGCGAGAAAGCGGGTGTAGGTTGCGTGGATGATCGCGAAGGGTTCAAGCATTTGTATGTTAACGGGTTTGACGTGTGTATGTTACTTCGCGTGAATAAATGCCGCCGTATTTTTTAGTGGATATGAACGTCATCTTTTTTGTTTGATCCACATGAAGGACCTATGCTAGTAGGGTCGAGGATAGGGACTTCCGGGCGTAGCCGATTCATGATCGTGTGAACACGGGCATTTGGAGATACACTCATGAGATCGCGTTTGTGAATTTATAAGTGCGGAACTGTTCACTTAGTACCGAGGTGGGCTTAGGTGAACGTTGATTATCGCGAAGGACTCGAGCATTTGTATGTTGACGTTTTCGTTGCGTTGCGATTATTTTTTATAATCGTGTGGCCATTTCGCGTATTCTTGAATGATAACGTGCAGATCGTGGATATACTTATTTTTTAGTGTATGGTTCAGATGCTAGAAGAGAGTGAGTTCTTCCATTTCACTAGAGTTTTTTTTCTGTTGGTCCACCTGAAGACATGGTTCCTTTTGGTTCCTAGGATGGGGCAAAGGTAGGATCTATCCAGGCTAATGAGTAGGGTTGTGGTACCGGTAATACCGGTACCGAAAATCCCGGGAATACCGACCCATTTTTGGTACCGTAATACCGGTACTGACCAAAGGCCAGTACCGGTATTTTCGGTACTATACAATTTTTATGACAAATATGTTAACTCAGCAGGGGGATCTATTTCAAAATATCGGTCTGCAAGATAACGTTTAATTATATTAATTTGCCTTCTAGATAAATCGTTGAGATAATAATAATTCTAGAAGTTAAAGTTTTATTAGCGACATTCTGATTGGTTTCCGTTACTCACTGGGGTGCGCGTAATAAGACTATGGTCTCAGTCATTTTTTTTTTATTCATTTCGTTTATTTGATAGGCACAAATGCGTTAGCTTGGCGGTGCCAAATCTGGTCTCAGTCATGTCTGTATTTGGTTTGCTCTTAAACCTTTATCTATAAAAGAACGAACAGCGATTTAGTAGCTAACAGTTTTAGAGTTGGTGAACTGCTTCAAATGGGGCGATTTGTAAGAATGAAATTTGTGATTATTATTAGGCAAACGACATAAAGGTCGGAACCAATTTTCAGAAAAGCAAGAGAGGAAATGCGATTAACTTGCTTGGATTTACTGCCATTCTCGCTTTGATTTACTGTTGTAAATAGGGTTTCATACATTTACCATCTGTTCAAATCGACGAAAGTCGCACCACTTTGCAGTTATTGATTTTAAAGTGGCCTAGATTTCGAAATAAAAGAAGGTGCTCTATATGAAAAATATCTTCTGTGAAATAAGTCTTGCCATTCAGAAGCAATTAAAAACAATAAACATGTTTTTTGACCAGCACAAATCAAACTTCTGAGAATAAGATCATCAGTTTGAGCATTCAATTTCAGTTTGAAACTTTTTTCGAATTTAAAAAAAAAAAATTCTAGTACCGGTACTTTACCGGTACTACCGGTACTGAGGGCTTCAGTACCATAGTACCGGTTCTCGCCAAAAAGGGTCAGTACTGCGAACCCTACTAATGAGCCTAGGTTATAGCGCATTTATTCGCTCTCTGAAATTGAAGAAAGGAGAAGGCACAAATGGGTTAAGATCTAAACATATCACTAATCAATTTCTCCGAAACTTAAGTTTTTTGCTGTTGAAAATTAAAGAAATAAATTTTTTTGCTACCGCTAGCTACTACCAAAAATGTTTAGAACATCAGCACCATTATTCCTGATATTTATTATTTTCCAAATGGTTAGACTACGCAATTTGTAAATATTTTGCTAAGAATTAAATGAATAGGATAACATAATAAAAACGATAATTCTTTGTATATCGCACCTTAAATCTCGAATATGAAAAGTTTATTTTCTACTTTCATGTTGGCTTACTGTCATTCAAATGCATTGGACGTTGGCGTGCACAATTTACCTGTTCTTCATCTTCGCCACTGACAGTCAAACGGAAGGAAAGCACAGCTGCGATTCAGTCTGACCCTGGAACAGTTTGGGAACCAACACTTGTTTGTGACTTCTAGAATACTTAATGCACTCACAATTTATTTTTGTTCTTCACTCTCGAAAGGGTTTCAAATTTTTCTCAAAAAATTGACGCGAGCGAAAAAAACTTGCATCCATCGCGCATGGCTACTACGATGCATCTCCCAACTCCCAACAACTTTCCCTTCAAAATATAACTTTTTCCCGAAAAGTTGAAAAAATTCAATTTTGACACATCGTTGGGATTCCCTGTGCATTGAAAATGCCCAAAACTATTTATTTTCTACTGCCAACAGCTTTATAAAACCTTTTCTAGAAAAGTTGAAAAAATCCATTTTGACGCATCGTCGGCTCCCCTGGGCATTTCAAATGTCCAAAGTATTGATTTTCAACTGCGTGTCCTTCAATAGGTATTTATTTCTAAACAATTGAAAGTTAACCGCTTCAACTTCAACTACAATAAACGGGAAAGTAACGCAAAATGTATCGCGATAACCGCCGATGAATTATCGACGACGATGAATTCGACGATACATTATCGTTAACGGAGTTTCCGATGACGTTGACGGGTTATCGACGACGACGATGAATTATCGATTAACAACCCTGAACGAATTCTGTACCAAAACAATGAGGTTGTTATACAAACTTATTTGATGCAAAAGTTTTTCTGTCCGGCGAGATACTGACCTGGACCTGAAATGCCAGTTATGATGTGATGTACGAGAAACCTGCTTGGGGAAAGTCAAAGGAATAATATCTGAGTGAAAGCCGAGCGGAATGTTTGCCTAAACTTTGGCAGGCTTCATTTCATATGCTGCAAGCTGGTTTCTCACATCTCGCATCCTAATGTCAGTACACCCAAAACGAATCTTTGGGAGCGGAAATGCATCTGTTTTAGATTAAAAATCACTTTAAATAACAAAAAATGTTTAAAATTAACAATTTTTTACGACAAAATATTTTGCAACATACTCCCCTACATACGAATTCATGCTTTGTTTGTCCTGTACGCAAAAGTGCACCACATCGTCGAGGGCGGAAGCATTCTGATGGATGGTTGTGTCGAATTCAATAAAACGATAATTGAGATTCAATGCGAGCAAATATTCGTGCACTATAATTGGCTGTTTGGCTAGGGTTAGCGAGCGTCATTATTTTAAAAGGCATGTTCTCAATTTCAACGGTTTTAGGGCAGCGTTCTTTATTTTATCTCTTTAAAAATATTTCAGATCAAGATTATTCCGGAAGTCATTTTAATTGGTCACTTCCTTCCTAAGAGAAGACAATCGCGAGCTAATTTCATTCAACCATAACCTTAATATTGAACCAGCTTCTGATTGGTCATTTTGCCAATCAAGAGCTTTCATAATATTCACAAAAGTGATGAAAACAGTGCTGCTGAATCTACTCTGGATACTTTTCATATACAATACTTCGATATAGCTACGTATATTGTTAAGAGATACGAAATAATTATTTTTTTTTAAATTGAGCTAGTTTTGTGATTGCTTGGTTTAGGTGCGATCTCTGAGGCACAATTGTTTTCAGCAATTTTGAAAAGCAAGCCAAAGGCATCTGGCAACCCTAGTAACAATCGTAGTTTTACGGAGCTCTTGAAGCCTCTCTTAAAACTTAGATTGTATTTGTAGTGTGATATTAAATTTCAAATATTACTTGGGAACGATGGTCGCTTTGTGTTTTTGGGTTTTCGGCAGAGCCTAGCAGAGAAAACTAAGAAGGACAAGAAGTCTGTGGTCTCTTCGTTTAGAGCCAATAAAGTGATTTTCATGCGTACGCTCCGCGACTTATTGCAACTGAAACCTCTTTAATTCAAATTTACCTCTCAAATGAGATCTTTAACCATAGAAAGCAAATATTTGGGTTCGAAAAGAATTTATTCAAAAACCTATGGAACCCTTACAATGGATAAACATTGGAAATCAGTGTTTCCCTATTGCCATCTACGCTACACGTGTTTGCAGTTTTTTGAAAAGCATAAAATTTGGATGAGCGTGTCACTCATCTGATTATTTTACACTATGTCATTCCAATTTCACTTGGTCAAAATTTAACGCAGCCAGTCATTTGGTAACCCTAGTTTGGCACATTGATGAATTAAAAAAAAAACGAAGGATATTTTAACACACAGCAAACTCCAATTATTTCCATTGGCATTTGTGCGGCAATTAATTAATTATTATTCGATTCTGACGACACAATTCCAGTAAGCACACGAGTAAATGGGCCTTTGAGTGCTGCAATTATCGTCGTCATTGTTAAATAATGAGTTTAACTTGTTTTGTGAACGTGATTTTTGTCGATAAATAACAAACCCGGAGTAGTCAAGAGCGCGAATTTTTTGCAATTATAGAGGTTTAACCTAACGGTAATTTGCCTCTTTTTCAGATTAGAAAAATTTGAGTAGATAAATCTCAAACCCTATGTGCGGGTTTGGAATTCGAACCTTGGTGAGTTACGTACATGGCAATCGATTTACCAACTTCGCTATGTCCGCTCCAGCACGGAATTCGTCCAAGACTGACATCCCAGGTAACCATAAGCATTAAGCCAGTACACAGTATTGGCTATGCATTTACAGTGGTATTGCATAAAAACTCTATTTCAGCATTTACAATGCAATCAAACTCTTTCTTAGCATCGTAAGCGCACAAAGGCACAGCCGAAATGTAGCATTATCGCCATTTTGATATGCGCATACAAAATTTATATAACGCGTACATGCTTCAAGAATCTTTAAAGCATGTATGCTTTACACATTCGTTTAGTGATATTAAAGAGTAAATATAATGCTAAAGTGATGCTGCGTGTTTATTCTTTATGCATCGTCTCTTGAGACGTTTATTTGGAATATTTCATTGCATTCGAACATTAGTCTAGGCAGCAAAAGCAGCGCACTTGCCGTGACTGTTTAAGATTATTTCTTGAAGTTGACTGGTAACACTGTTGTGGATCAGTTTTGTTTATTTTCGTGCTCGTATTTTGGGTCGTTTTTGGTGTGTACTCAGTGTTTGTTTCAATTAGAACACAGTTTGTTTGTGATTAAGTTACAGTTATTCTTAAATTGACTGTCAATTAGTCAATTCTTGGTCGTGCGGTGACATGTGCCGAACAACTGTCACAAACACAAAGTGCTGTCGGTAGTGATAAGATCTCCTTGTGGCGAAACCGCTGCAGCATACTGAAAAAGCTCATTCGCGAAGCTGCTATTGTTGCCTACCTGTTGGCGATTTTCGCAATGGATACGAACTGTCTGCAGTACTCTGAACCGGTAACCACTTTAAATCAGCCGATATGCCAAGGATTCTGTGACAGAATCATGCATCTATCGTGTTCAACTCTTAACCGTTTGAAATTAGACATGATTACCGACTCAGCGAATATATTCTGGCTTTGCGACAGTTATGTGGATTTGATGAAATCTTCTGTGGTGAATGCAGCTTTTACAGCATTGAGCGAGGCTTCCCTTTTGCTGACAGATACACATAAAGCAGCGCTTGAGGCATTAAAGGCGGAAACTGAGAAAACCAGGAAGCCCGTGGAGAATTTCTCGAACAATACGACTACGACGCTGCCTGCAACTCCTATATCTTGGTCCGTCACAAAACGATCCGGGGCCAAACGTGCTCGCTAGGCTGAGAATGATAAATACTACTAAACCCAATGTCCCCAATCTAACGTGTGGCAAGAAGAAGGTTGATACAGCAAAAGTGCCCATAATTACTGTTGAACCCGTCACGCTGGATCTACTTATCACGAATAGCTATCACCGATTCCGAGGAAGAGATTGGTGCTATCGTTAAGGAGTGCCTTTCGGCGAGCGATCCGGTCGAAGTGAAGAAGTTAGTGAAGTAGACCTTCAACTTCGTGAACTAGCACTCAATGCTGAAACCTGGCCGGATGGAATGTATTTCCGCGGGTTCATCGACTTTCAACAAGAACGTTCTACTGACGGGAAGCAGGGGTTTCGGAAAACACCTCGGCTGGGATGAATCCATCGCAGGCAGTAGTTTTTCTAGACTTCGAACCGACAATTCGCCTGATGATCAACGGCACCTTAGAAAGCAATATGGAATCCCTCAATCCTTGGAGAGGGGGATTTCCAAATTGCTCTCTTTGGCAAGTATTTTAAATATGTTGACAAACCATCCATTTTCCCTGAACTTCTATCAGGACGCATCGATTCCCCAGCTTTACTAGAGTGCGTCAACATTCAAGCAAGGTCTAGAACGCTACGTGGAAACGTTCTTCTGAGAGTGCCTTTTCGACGAACTAATCACACCGCTAAAGCCGCTATAACGAGACTACAACACCTCTTCAATCGTGTGTCGCACTTGTTCGACTTCCATTTGTTCCGGATATTATTAAGTAATCGTTTTATGCAGTTATTTAGAAGTAATTAATTTAAGTCATTAAATCAGTATATAGGGCTTACCGGCTTTAAGATTTTACTTGCGCATTCCCTGCTTCTTGCTAGTGGCACGGTGAGAGGGACCCGAATTTTTAATTTCATTCAAAGTTTAAATAAACATAACTAATGGAATAAAACGTTCCGGAAATTTGAAAGTGATGCAATTTGATTCCGTACACCCTTTAGTTTGTTCGCAGCTGGATTTTGTTGGCTCGAATCAGAATCCGTCGAATGTAAACAACATTCATTCTGTAGCGTCAAACTGGACCCCAGGTGGCAAAATCGATGTAGTTAAATGTTGGAGTGTTGCTAGAAAATCTGTATTTCTCAGATTATGTTTTGGAAAACTTCCGGTAACCATCCGATACGCTCCAGGAGCCTCTGTTTAAGGTGTACCAGTACGATGAGGCCTTGCCGCAAAACAGAGGTCTAGGCCGAAGCGACGCAAAGCCGCTGAGGATCCGCCGGGCGAGGTGGTCGCTGACTCGCCGTGGAAATCAAACAAACCTGTGATCCACTCGTTTGCCCGGCTTACTCAAACACCCCTAGTTTAAGAACGACTGAGCGGTAGCGAAATCGGGCAGCATGTGTAAAAAGCGATGTGGCGTAGCCTCATTGGCTGGTGGAATCTAAATAAAATTGGCAACGCTAGCAAAATGCAAACACAAATGAACACCCCGGATGAACCTATTGTCAAGTGACATTTCGACGACTTTTGATTCGAGGGGTTCAAATTATTGGTTCGTATTAAAACTTGTCGAAATGTCAATTGACGATAGGCTCATCCGGAGGGTTCATTTATGTTTACATTTTGCTAGCACTGCCAATTTCTCTTTGAGTCCAACACCCAATGTGGCTACGACACATCTTCTTTGCGCATACTGTCCCACTTCGCTACCGCTCAGTCGGCCTTAAACTAAGAATAACCCCTATGTTTGATTAAGCCGGCCAAACGAGTGGATCACAGGTTCGCTGGCTTGCTTCCTGGTGGGTCGGCGGATACCTCGCCCGGCGAATCCTCAGTAGATTTGCACCACTTCGGTTTCTAGGCCTGAAGGGTTACCGGAAGTTTCCCAAAATTTAATCTGGGTAACGCTTCAGTACCCCCGTTGAACTCTAACGATTTCACCACATGGGCGCCAGTTTGACGCTACGGAATGAACTTTGTTTACTTTCGACGAGTTTTGATTCAAGCCAACAACATCCAGCCGATTTGAGTCAATAATATGGGCCTGAGCTCCTCATCACAGGTGAAGTTTTCTCTTATTCTCTTCGACTATGGAAAAATTTTATCACCGAAAATTTATTATAAATTATTAGAAAAAAGAATGAAAATATGCAACTCTACCAGTCCATTTCAAATCACAAAACGAAAATTAGTTTAAAGAATGGTTATATCATCATCGTCGCCACTCTAGTTGGGACTGCTTCGCCTGTCGTATATATACATTTTCTGTCAACGCCTACCAACCCATTCTAAACCCGCTAGGTAGTCCTTTGTTGGTGCACGTTATTGCATTCCAAGTCGGTCTCGTCCGTAATTTAACCCAATGTCGATTTCCCGACTACTCATATCAGAGATAATTCGAAGACTTATCTTTGTGACATTTGTGAATAATCTAATACACTCGAGAAACCACGTATCCGGACTGGAAAATTTCTCGAATGTTCTAAAATCGAATCCGCTACGACTGGGTCGCTTGTGGTCACCAGTACCTGCCGGATGTCGTACCTTACCAAATATACTCCTTTGCATGAAACTGACAGCCAACAGACGCGGAAAACGACAATTGAGTGCATGCTATATCAATTCACATGCTAATTCGTGCCAACTGGAACGTATCCTACGAACGCACGCTATAATGGCCATCCTCGGGTGGAAAATTGTTGGATAAAATTATCAGGGTTTCTCAGGTTCAGTTAGCCCGAGCTGACGGAAATCATTCCCATGTCCATCGACAGCACAATATCTGCTCGGTGGGCATCAACAGCACACTACACGCGGTGGCGATGGCGGCCAGAAGGAGCCAATGACCGTTTAACCCATTCACAGCCCGTTCAGCCATGCGATTGTGCTTGGTTTGGTCTTCCTGCGTCAGAGGTGCAGGTGCAGCACAAAGTCGGCACGATTCAATTAAAATTTATAGAAAAAAATCAATTCACAAACGTGCCATGGCTTTGACGTGGTGTGACTATTGTGTGAGTTGTGCAGAACAGGACGATAATTGGGCGGCTTGTTTGAGTTCGTTTTCAATTATAGTTATTCTCCACCGATGGTAGGAAATATTTGGACCGCTGACGCCAAACTTCATGATGTAGAATTTTGTTCTTAGGACTTAGAAAAGTTAGATTTCGGTGTTTCGAATTCCAGGCACTCGGGATCAGCTTGTTGGTTTGGGTATTCATGTACGTTGTCTAAACTATTAGGATTTAGTATCTAACTATCGCTAAGTTGGAGCTTATTGTCTAACTAACCCCAAGTTGGTGTGAGTTACTGACGAGATGAATCCGAAAGACAGAAATTCATCTTTTCAAAATCCATTGATAATTAAAAGCTAGTAAGTTAAAAAAGTAAGTTGAATTTATGTGTTGACATAAAGGTATAAACCGTTCCTTATCAACAAAAGCCTTTGCTATGGTAGATATGTTAAAAATAATTCCTGTTTTTCAGCAATTAATGCCTCTCATCGCGGCAAGTTTTCTGTAAATACTGGGATTCCATGGATAAATGCATAATTTGTTTGTATTTAAACTCCACCGGAATTTCATTATTCCCTGCCGGTGCAATTAATTCAATCAATGCATTCGAATTTAAAAAGAACCCGAACATTGATGGTCATTGCGGTGGATTTTAAGTGCACCCAAACACGCGATGTATCGATGAAATAATGCAATGTATAAGGCTATGGACCAAATTTGCAGTAGGTACAGAGCTGAAGAACGAAGGAATCTCGTAACATTTCTATCGAGAACCAACGGCCGCCGCCGGCAGCTATTAGCTGTTGGCCGCCCGCAACGAACGGCATCGACAGTTCCCATTAGGTTCCATGTCCGATTGACAAATTGATAATTGCCGAAAGGCGACGGGAGCTGCCCTGCAGCTTTGTTTTTGAACTGGTTCTGTGTACGTTTGCCGTGAGATTTTATCTTCAAAAGGTTGAACCGGAGTTTGTTTTTCCACGAACCGATTATCACGATATTCGTCCGGGGAGTTTGCGTGTGGTTTGGGTATAAACCGCGCATTGCCTTTTTTTCTCTCTCTCTCTTTGTATAAACAACACATTGCATTGTCACTCAGTAAAAAGCGATTAATGCGGCTCCCAGCATAAAAATATTTTCTGAGTTTGGCGAAGTGGAAAAAATCTGTGTCATCACTAAAATGTTGGCCTTTTCAATATTCGAAAAATGCTTTTGTACCAACTGTATTTCGACCCAATGGGTAGAAATTTGATATCGAACTACGATTTCATACTGTTTTTTTTCAGTTGTTCCTCAACTAACTTGAAGTTTGCGTATTAATCAATAAGATCATATATTTAGTATTGAGACGGTTCTAGAATATTTGAAACAATGTTGTTGATCATAGTCACCGAATCGGGCTTCAAGCCATCGCATCGTCGATACATTGTGAAACTCATTTCCCAGTTATATTTTTTCCTCTATAGTAACAACAGTAATGTTCATATAATCCAATCACACCAGAGTTAAATTATATACATTAATTTTCGAATTGCAAAATTTACACCCTACCCAAATCAATCGACGGAATTATCTACTCATATCAGTTTATCCAGCGGTATTTGCACTTGACACTAATCTATTGAAAACATGCATGAAATCGGCCACCAGACTGATATCACTAGTATATCAAACCGAGCATCGACATTATCGTAGCGCCACCGCTACATTTCGTCTCCCCTCGCCGCTCCGCATCAGAATGTGTAATTAATCTTCTTCAAAATTATAAATAAACAGTACCTGCGACCGATAAATCTCGAATCCGTTGATAAATAGCATTGCTGTCCAATCAACCTCTGTAATCACACGTCAACTGTAATAATCTAGCTAATTTCGGCATTGTCCAAGTTCGCACATCCTATAATCGATAGACCAAGCCAAGTACGTATACAGCAATAGTTTTGTGATGCAACTCGGCTGTCCCACCCGCGCAACCCGCATGACCTTTACATTCTATTAGCAGCATTTGTTGATCAACATACCAACAAACTATACACAACATCACAACCAGAGCGCGTAAAGTGATTGATGGGAATGGAGGAACTAGCTAATTAGCTTAGTGATGTTTTTCTGCAAAGCGCTAACAACATAAATGACCCTGATGGATGGTTGATTGTATCGATATGGCAGCGTATTCTCCTGCCTAAGTGGACTATACTGATTCGGGTACCGTTTATTGTATGGTAAACTGGATGCGGCTGCAAACAGGTACAGGCGTTGTGCCGAGGAAGTAGGCATACAATTACCAGCTAATTGGTGAAAACTAATTAAAAAGGGATTGCAACTACCATTAATTGATTAGTTATTAGATGGATTCCGGATGTCAGCCCGAGCAAATTCTCATGGGTTTAAACACGCTCCATAAAAAGGCCATAAATATGGTCCGTTTCAAATGCCACAACCATCAAAACGCCATGAAATGGCCCTAATAACCCATAGATACACCAAAATATGGGGATCTACCGGACCAAGATGATGGGATCTACCGAACCAAGGGGATCTACCGGACCAAGGTGATGCACAATGGCTCAAAACAGCGTTTAGAGGTTAGGGCATTGCAAAAAAAACTTTTTTTTGAATTCTCAAAGGCCCCCCCTCTCATATTGTGACAAATGTCAAAGTAAGCTCAGATGCCAAATTTCACATCATTTGGACAATTTTAGACCCCCGCCCACTTCGCTTGAAATTTTTTGAAATTGGTACTATGGGAAAATATGGAGGAAAAATACATTAAATGCTCTAACTTTTGAAGTAGCAATCAGAAAATTACAATTTATACCTCTTTTGAAAGGAAATAATCTAAGTATTTGAATGAAGATATATTTGTTTCTTGAAAAATACGGGAAAGTGGGGTACTGGGTCATTTTGACCCCAAAATCCCCTATTTTTAATGATTTTTCTGCTCCGTGATGCAAAACATACATATTTTGTAGTTTTTCTAATGTGAAAACATCTCAGAAATCGAACGATTCGTGACGATTCGCTTATGAGAGTCATTGGGGGTAGAACGGTTCGTCTGCTAGAGTCCATCAAACTATCAATTTTCATATGAGGCTGACAAAATCGGGTCAAACAGCTGATAAAATCGGGGCAGACGAAATTGGGGGCTGATAAAATCGGGTCACTGTATCTCAACTTTGGATTTTTTTCTCTTTAAGGGAAAGATAAAGCTCTTTACGCATTAGTTTTTAAGAAATATCTCAATAATTAGAGAGTGTCCCCGGTTTTGTATCGGCTCCGGCTGTGGATCAGCACTCATTTTTGATGTGTTTTTCAATTTTTTGCAGTCCAGTATTTTCATTGGTTAAAACTTGTGGTCATTAAAACAATCAATACTGTGCTTCAGTAGATCTACCAGATTCAATTCGAATTGATGGTGACACCATCGATCTCAATTTCGTTTGCTGGTACATAGACGCGGTACTCATTCGTCAAAGCCTCGCAGTTAACAATATCATTCGCCTGCTTCAGATTGACTACCAATCAAGGCGAATGCTTCATATTTCGATTACGGCTCTTGTAATCATCAAAAGATTTATCGTTTTATCGTCTTTGGCCCGGATGAAAAGATCACAAAGAGCCCTATTGAGAATTTCATCCTAGGACTCTATTTCCTTTCAGATTTCTTTTTGATCTTGAGGGGATCCTTTATAGATAGCAGTCATTTTTGAACAGACCCAGTACCCGGGACAGGGTGGACATTTCTGTAAAGAGGAAAGTAATATAATTGTGGTACTTATTTTGGTATAACGGAATCCAGATGGCTCTGATCTGAATCTGATCGAACAGCGGCTTCGTACTCAAATCAATACTAAAATCTGTTCGAGGAGCAAAGAATAAAAGGCAACAAAGGAAAAGCAAACTTGGCATATTACGCTATACTTTGTTATGTTCCGTTTCAAACCAACACGTTGCTTTGTTAAATTAATTAATAAGTATTGGGTGTCACAAGAATCAGCTCATTTGTTAACCGAACGCTTGGAATTAATTAGAAATGAAACTTCAAAATATTGCCATCCATTATTTTGGATCTTTAAGCCTGCTTGTCATGGTAAACAGTACGGCCAGGTAAGCACTAATGAAAGCCAGGAAACTGTTAATGAAAAGGCCCAACATGAATGAAAACAGAGATCAAAAGAGCACACCGTGAGTTAAAAAAGCTTGTATCCTTTTTTGTCGGGTGCAAATGACGTAATCAGGGAGCTACCACAACCATGAAAGGCACTGCTCATTTAATTGAACACCGGCTACCGGGCTGCAAAAGCAGACTGTAGTTTACTTATATGTACTTGTGGTAAGCTTATCAAACTTTTATCAAACGAAATCTAATCAATTGATGGACCACATGTTTAAGGGAATTAATCCTCTATGGTTTTGGCTCATATCTTTGAAGCAAAAAACAAAACCACAGATCTCTAATTGGGAAAAGTAGTGTGTGTCGCCGCAACCACAAGAAGTCTTTTGGTTGATGGAATTTCCGGTACTAGTAGAGTGTACAAAATCATTTACTGTAAATAGACCAAATGAAATGGGAATACTTACTTCAATACTGATGTAGTTCCCACTTGTCGTTACTGTACATCTATATCGGGATATAATGGTACTCAACATATTTCGATCAGCTCCACGCTATGATATAACCGCTCCCAGAAAGGTCACTAAACTGCTAGAATCTTACTACACGATATGGCGTCCATTCTGATGCAGCCACAGTTATAGCGAGGCATCATAAGTACACATTATTAGCCTTTCGGGTAGTGAGATAATGATTATGGGACAGTGTTTTATTGTAGTCGTTATCCGCAACCCGTTCGGTGGTGGTGATGGTGTTTTGCAGTGAACCAACCCAGCTTATCGGGACTATTTACGGATGATTTATTTCGGTGGTCTTTTCCGAGGCAAGCTCCAATTAAACGGAACAATGATTTATGAACGAGGATTCTTGGACTAGGACAATATGAGTCTGCGACAATAAAGTATAACGAGACATCATTGTAACACGTTATCGTGTTAGAGGAGCATTTCATACGCGAAGGATAATTGGATTTTCTGATTAGGTGACCCAATTTCATAACATTGTAACATAATAACACTAGCGTTGAGTTCAGGAAATAATCATTAAATGTCAACAATTGCATAGGCCAAGTGTTCGGATCAAAATTTCATTGAATTTGAAGTAATTATAATCCTCCATTTACGTCATTTGCTCAAGTACGTCACCGAGCAGGTAAATAACGGTACGGAAGGGCGTAATAAGATCGACATATAGCCCTGACCGAGCAACCGTTCGCTTTAGAACGTGAATGAGTTCCATTTGGCGCCAAATCACGCATCTGGGGAAGGAAGCAAACCAGCCCAGCTTGCGAATATCATCAAATTTTCGATTTGGCATGGTTCCAGATTAAACAGACGCTGAGGCAGAAAAAAAATCGTGATGCACTAGATTAGTCTGGTGGTGGAGGAGCTAAAGTGCAGGACGCAACTGACTGCTAATGAATATGTGATATTTATCGTTGAGAAATAGATGCCACCACTTCCTGGTTGAGGTAATCGCGTGCTAGGGATTACTTTTCATCGGATGCAATTACAATTGCGGTGACGTCAATGGCATTTTCAAGTGTTATTTGCCGCTGCTCTTTCTAGATCGGACGATGAATCAAAACAAGTCTGCTCTATTTCGTTGCGCGATGCAGTGCAATCTTACCTTCAGTTGGACGAACGGTTCTGAAACAGAGAAAGAGAACGGAAAATCTTGAATTAGAGCACTTCATCAGTAGCAATCCTCGAATGAAAATAGAATTGCAGTTAATTTGAATTAATTTTGCTGTTCCCCCTCTTGGAAAGGACTACTTCTTTGGTAATAGAGAATCTGAAAACGAAAATTTATTCTCATGCCTTTCAGCTGGTATAGCTGCTTACATCTAGTAGGAGGATGGAGCTGAGTTAAACGAGTCACATCACGACTGGCCTGGCAGAGATAGAGAACGGATAATTATTCTCGACGCGTTCCAGTTTCACTTGAAAACTTTTCCCACCACCGACCGCTCCAAATGAAGCGGCAGATCCTTTCGGTGGAAATGGAACAGCTTCGGCATGACACTATCGCAACTAGGCGTCGGTCGGTATTCGACGACGAGAAAGTAGACATTAAAAAGGGTATTTCTTCAAATTAAATTTGCAACGAGGGCGAGGATTGTGTTCTGTTCTGTTGTTTGAATTGTTCTTCTAGATAATACAAAAAAAATGGGTTGAAACCGTTTGAGATTCCAATCGAAACGGGTACAGGTCTCCCCTCTAAGAACGGTTGGTTTCAAAATCGTCCAATGAAGGACATTCGTTGGACCAATTTTGACATCGTCCAAATAACCGTTCAACGAACGTCCATCGCTGGACCCGTGTTGAACGATTTTGAAACAATTTTTTGGACGTCTCAGTGGGTCTTTACCAGCATTTAAAATAAGCTTCTGTTTGTGAGACTCTCTTGGGAAATGGAACGTTCTGATGATTCAAATATCGAATATTTATATAAGATTGGTACTTCTCTCAAAAGATAAGACGGGTTTCGGGTCGGGTTCGGGTTTTGTAAATTTAAACTTCAAATTTTAATTTCTCGGGTTCGGGTCGGGTTTTTGAAATTTTAAACTTTCGGGTTCGGGTTTTTCGAAATTGGAATTTTCGAATTCGGGTCGGGTTCGGGTTTTTGAAAGGATCACACCCAACCATATCTTGACGCTGTTTGCGTCTATACACAACACTGTGTCTCTTTTTGTAGTATTAACATTATTTACTTTACTTTACTTCGTGATATGAATGGATGACACATATAACCGTAATACATTTTCCCACCCCTAAATCGCTAGAATTCGTTATATTTTCTGATGCTCAACTATTGTATTTTTTATGTTATGTATAAATTTTCTTCCTTAGATCCAGCTCGGATGCCTGAATTTAAAAATCTTCGGGATCTTCGGCTGATTCTCCGTATTAACAAGTCCCGTTTAGATCGGGTCTCTCGAATTATAAATTTTCTGGTTCGGGTCGGGTTCGGGTTTTTAAATTTCGAAAATATCGGGTTCGGGTCGGGCTAGGGTTTTACAAAAATTTTATTTTCGGGTTCGGGTCGGGTTCTGATTTCATAATTTTTAAATGTTCGGACTCGGGTTTTTCAAATTTTAATATTTCGGGCTCGGGTTTTTCAAATTTTAATATTTCGGGCTCGGGTTTTTCAAATTTTAATATTTCGGGCTCGGGTCGGGTTTTTCAATTTTCAATCTCGGGTTCGGGTCGGGTTCGGATTCGAAAAAATTGAAACCCGACCATTTCTACACGCTTATCCTTAGCTGCTCATTGCAACTAAAACGCTTTAACTCAAAAATGAGTAAAATTTGTTCGAAAGTTCAATGTCACCTACTCACCTTTATGAAAAAACCGTACCTAGTCAAAAATGAGTAAAAGTAGGTGAGGCTATTCGGAATGATGTAGTACCGATGTCGGATGGAGATGACCTACTTCGATCAGACACCATATTGAACTTTCGAACAAATTTTACTCATTTTTGAGTAAAAGCGTTTTAGTTGTAATGAGTAGCTGAGGATAAACGTGTAGTAAACAGACATAGATATGCCACATCCAACCCTCCCGCAACTTGACGCTTAGCCTAAGTTGCTTGAAACCACCGTGTTTGGAATGGTGTCGCCACCATAGAATGCCGTTCACTAATTATGATACTGTAAATTTCTACGCGAGAAAATAATTTCGTTGCGTCTTCTACGAACTTTTTTTTCTTTATTTAAATTCAGACGTGATAATTAAGATAATAATTTCAAAACAGCGTAATAATTTGATATAGGAAACCAGTCAATTCATCTTTTTTACTGCTTCATAGAATCATTACAAATAGTGCCGAATGTAAAATGCAAAATGCTTGATTAGTGCGTTTCTAGCGTAAGACTTTTCTTCTCCCATCGCCCTTGAAACATTTTTTTCGCATATGACAATTCTCGAAAGTTTGTCGTTAATCCTTAAATACATTTAGTTTTGTGATTGTCATTTTTTTACTTCGCTTTTAACAAATGCGGGATTGACGTCGTTTGTTTATTTCTGACAGCATATCATCGAACTGATAGGCACCGTGACATTTCGGGGTAAATATTACCATGAATTTCAGAAGTGATGGGTGCTCGCTTTTTAACAGAGGGAGAAAAACAATTCAGTATCATTGTGTACTATGTTTACAATGCAATAAAAATATTACTACCATACTACCTCAAAACTAAATGAAGGTTTTCACTAACTAGTATGCGCGCCGCTTATTTGTATACCGATGATTCAAAAAAATGATCGGAGTACAGATCCATTATTTTAATAACAAAACCACATCAAACCTCCAAAAAATCTGAATTATCGAAAGTAAAAAAAACATAAAATTATCACTGTAAACAAGTTTACGTTTTTTTTATAAATCGGTCTTGCACAAGATTGATCCGCCATTTTAGACCCACAGACCCAAGAAAAGTGACGATATGTATAGGATCTGTCAAGTTGTCCCCCCTCTGGCCACATCACTTGTCTGAAAAATATCTATAATGTGGCGTTTTCAGAACTTTTGAATTCTGCTTGGTTACTGAGATAGTAACAATTGACGTTTTATAGTAGTTTTATAGTCGCTGATAAAACTTAGATTGCTTAAACTAATACTTCATTTTCTATGGTTTTTGACGTAAGTGCCAATACCTCATTTGGTGAGTGAAGCGAAAGTAATTATGTTGAAAAATTCCCCCAGAGGCGAGATTCGAACTGAGAAAGGCACCATTTCATGTTTAGAGACAAATTCGTACATTTTCCTTAACACAGATTTGCACAAATTTTTACATAAGCTACGCACAGATTTCACAAAATATTAACTGGCATCCCTGGCACAAAGGAACGGAGTGACATCCCAGTCAAAAAGGGCAAGTTGCTGGCTAGCGGGGGGCTATTTGCCAACTCGGATGCGCTAATTGCCCTACAATTTGCCAGCAATTTGCTGGCAATTAGGGGGCTATTTTATATGCAACATTTGGGCGATTTGCCGCCGTCATTTTTTTGCCGCTCTACCCGCCCTTAAATCGCCCCTAAATCGCCCAGGGAATGCGCCAATTAATCGCCCTTAATTGCCTGATATGAAAATTAAAAATAATTATTATTTTCGGATGCACTATCTACTCACATAAATTTATCTGTACACTAGGTAA
Organism: Topomyia yanbarensis; assembly: GCF_030247195.1. NCBI lineage: Eukaryota > Metazoa > Arthropoda > Insecta > Diptera > Culicidae > Topomyia > Topomyia yanbarensis. The sequence goes on along the minus strand of NC_080670.1, from coordinate 21,431,695 downwards.
TCACCACCAGACTATAGGAAGAATCGATGGTGAAATTCGTATTGCACACCAAAACTTACCACAATCTGACTTTCATTTAGACTCAGAGATCTTGTTCCACTATACATATACACGATTCCACAATTTTCCACATTCGTTGGCTAAATTAAGTGCGCTAAACTAACAAAATACAAGCGGGAACGCGCCAATTGTTTAAAAAAAAAACAACTTTATACTTAAGCCAAACATGAACCGCCATGTTTGAAAAACGCAAAAAACAACCAAGTCCATTCCAGCCGCCAGAAAATTTGTCAAAGTATTGAAATTGCCTTTAAATCGCATTCGCAAATTGCATTTGTTCCTAGGGGCAATTAGCACAGGCGAGTTGAGTCAAACGTCAAACTTTTTAAATCGCCTGACCATGTTCGTCCGCATTTTTTTTGACAGGGATATTTATAGTTTCACATTGTTTGATTGGGTCACTTAGGTGCTCCATATTGACGGCTCTGTCCGGCATAGGCACGTTTTTCAAGACCTTGTATGGCATCGATAGATTTAAGATTTTAGAATGACACGTAGCCCCAGATAGTGCAGTAAGACATTTTCTTTGTCAATTTTGCATTCGGACCAGCGAGATGATGCACTGAAAATATAAATTCGTAAATATAATGAAATTCATCGTGCAATGCACGAGTTCATTCGTGGTTCTCTGCAAAGAAGTATTTTCGTGTATTGTAAATAGTAGGTTTTGTTCTTTTCATGAACTGAAAAAATGGCCGCTTGATGAACCAGTGTTCGTAAATTTTACATATTTGGTGTGCATTGCACGAATGTTTGCATTGATAACAAAATTATTTTATGTGAATGAAACAAAATATTTCGCTTGTTTTAATGTATGTTTGTGTATATTACGAAATTTTTCGTTGGTCGCACGAATTCATTTTCCTTCGTTTTAGAAAAGCTTTTGTATTTATTAGCATATTATTTTGGCAGTGCTCCGGCATAATATGGAACGAGTCCGGTTTTTTGCGAACTGTCCCGGAAGAGAGAAAAACTCCAACTTATACAAAACCAACAAACAGTTCGCGAAGGCTCATCTGAATCCGATCGAATCCGTACTACACCGAATTCTGGATCTACTGGAAGCGAAAGAGGTTCAGGAAATCTTCCTGAAACCGGCGGACACGGATACGGTTATTGGCTATTTGACTGTTGTGATGATCAACAATTATCTGACGTATAACAATAACGACACCATATTGTACCTCAATTGAAATTCTTTTGACGTTATGATGTATATATCAGTGAACAATTCGTTTGCCTAATGAAGCCGATTCGTAATAAGCCAACGAAAGTCGTTTCGTGGTTTTTACGAAAAAACTCGCAATAAAAAATAAAACTGTTTCAGTAGAACTACGAATGATTCATCATATGTACGAAAAATTAACATATTTTATGAAAATTGTCTGTACGAAACTAATTCTCAGCGATTTACGAATATATTCTTTCAGTGGAACTGTAATGTCAGTTATGATGCGACATGCAAGAAACCTGTTAGTGCCACTTCCAGCTCAGCTCCTTGCTGTCACTCTGTCAGTAGTCTAACGCAACATTTGCCGGCCGTACTGAGATATTTGCAGTGCTTAATTATGTTACGCTGTTGACAGGTAGAACAACCCGATCAGAAACACATAACAAGAATATTTCAAAACTATATCTCCCGTTGTTACTTGTTATAATTTTCTGTTATTTTAACTACTAACGAGACCAAATTTATAACACGATATGTTACGAAAATTGCATTCTGTTATAATCTTGTTATTTCATTCTGATCGGGAATCTATACCAATCTGCACTTTTTTATAAAAATCTGTGATCCATGCTAGAAAAACTCTAGAAATAAAACTGCAGAGAGAAAACAAATGTAATGGCAGTGTTGGTAAACAGGGCTCACAGTAAAAGTCAATTTATGTCGACTCACTAGTCGACATCGTCAGTGTGCACAGCCTAATTAGGCTGTGCACGCTGACAAAGTCGATATAAATTTCACATTTACCGTGAGCCGTGTTTAGCAACATGGGACATTGCAAGATGACGTCATATGAGTAAAAATGCTCGAAAAAATGACAGTTCAGCGAGCTTGTTTACATGGTGTTAGAATTCGAACCGAGTTTCTTGTACTGGGTTAAACCAAAAAAAATTCTAAGTCCATGTAAACAAGCTCTCTGAGCTGTCAGAAAAGTGAGGTTATACATTTTCATGCAATGCTCAATTGCTTCACAGCTAAATGGCAGTGTTGGTAAACACGGTTCACAGTAAAAGTCAAACTTATGTCGACTTTGTCAGCGTGCATAGCCTACATGCAAACGAAAAACTACCTAAAATTGGGTACTTTTGACTAAATCTCGGGGTATCGTGCAAGAGGGTAAAATTAGGTAAACCGTGTTGAAGGTAGTTTCCATTTAACTACGGCAAAATTCATAACTCAACCTTGAGTTCAATTTACTTAAATTTAAGTTGAATTTACCTAATTTTGAGTATACCCCAAACAACTCAAAAGTACCTTACTGCACGGAAGACCTCGACTGAGTCGAATCTCTCGTTTTTGACAACACTAATAAGTGCGAAAGCGATGCACAACTCAAAAGTACCTAAATTTAAGTTAAAAGAACTTATTCTGTGGGTTGTTTTATTTTTGCGTGTAATGTTATACGTTATACGATAACGATGACAGCATTCGGCGGTGCATTTTTTGTGTGTTTGTTTTGATCAAGCGGGAAGGCGTATAAAGGGAGACAGTGACGAACTACGGCGAAATACAGATGTCCGTCAGATTACGTGGTGTTTTTCGGGACAGTTTCTTGCCACGATAGCCAGTGAAGCGAAGTGCACGGTAAAAATACCGTCTGAATTGCCGACCCGTGGTTCGGACACAAGTGAGTAGTGTGGTGTCGGTTCGCCTAAAAGGAGTTAAAGGAGCTCTTTCGCCACTCCGGCTAATCAACAAGGAACCGAACACCGACCGTTCTCACTGTGGAGGATCAGTCTAATGAGTCAAGCTCTCCTCCGCAGTTAATTGCCAAGGATAACGAAGTAGCGCGGTCAAAGGTCAGATCACTGCGATGACTTCCGGGATCGTTTACGGCGAGTATATGATCTGGTGATTTATCATTACTATCGCTAGGGAGGTTCCTACAAAGGAGCCAAGCTCACCTCCCTGGCTAAAAGACAAGCACTGCTGTCGGAGTAGCTAACAGAAACCAAACGAGTGCTTTGGTTAAAGACCAAGGGCTGCATAAAAGTGAGGAGGCTGCATAAAAGTTCGTAAAAACACATATCGATATAGATCAACGCAATATAAACCATAGCAAGTAGAAGATTTTCATGTTCCACAAAAAATCCATTAGCTTCTAAACCAAAGAGATTCTCTCCATTCCGATGCGTCTATAAGCCCCAAATCCCTGAACATCCTCACCAGTGTACCTGTACAACAAAGTGATGCTCAAAGTGATTTCAATTGAATTTTTGCCACTCTAACACAGAGGATTCAGATCTAATCCGATTTCTCAGCAAACTTGACACACAAACCATTTACGAGTCGGAACCCGTGTGAACCAGAATAAGCTTCCAGGGTAAAAAAATATTCCATTTTTGCCCCTACTGTCGGATGATTGTCATTGCGGCCATCGGGAAGCTTGTTCCGGTTCGTGGTCGGGGAGGAAAAAAAAGCTCTTTACCAAATTGATTTTAATGACCATCCAACCATACGACCAAACGATCCGATGGGCAATAAAAGTCAGTCCAAATTTAGATTTAAACCAATTCGAAAACTGCAAATGCATTAAAACCGGCTTTGTGTGAAGCTGACCAGGTCTGTTTCAGGGGGGATCCGAGTACGGTGCAATTTAGGGTGCTAGCTTGTTAGCCTCACTGTCAGCCGGGCGGATTGGAGGTAATTTCAGTGGACTTCAGCGTTGGAACGAGAAAAATGCCTCCTCTCGCCATGGTCAGTCTAGGAAAATCGCTGAAAAAAAAGAGAACAGCGGCAATACCGTAAATGGCAGGAAACAGTGGTCAAGCAAACTTTATCTTTCGCTCGTTCGCTTACATCCGTACTCTGCGGAAGGTCAGTAGCTTTTTTTCTACTTCCGGGTACCGAATTCAGGGAAACACTTTTTTGTCTTCTGGTTTGAGTACAGAACAATTCGGGTCGAATTTCAGAGGAATTTTCAAGCATTTACAACTTTTAGCTATGTGAGAAAGTTTGTGTTGTACAGCGCAAAAAAATATCCGGGAAACCTCGACACTACCACTAAGTCGCAACGGATCTGCCGGGTACGGTTCGAAATGTTCTCCCTTAATGCCCCAGATTCGGGGCTCTATCCGCGCACGAGAAGGAATGTTCTATGTACATTTGGCACGTGAGCACAGGGAAAATCGGGTTGATCTACCGGTGCCGGTAGAACGTAATAAAAATCAGATTAATAATGAATGGAAATCACGTAATGGCGGAGTCATGAGCGCGAAATCAAACTTTTACCTCACTCAGCCGACAGTTTGCTGCATCTCGGTACGTTTTGGGCGGCTTGTATGCTAGCAGCGGGGACTACGAGATTGTATCATTTATTAGTGTTTTCATAATTAGCTCGCAGTTCGAATAACATGACCCTTGTGTTGAAAATTTAATTGTATTTGGAAATTTACCCGGGAGAGTGGTTCCCTCCGTGTGTTCGATTCAGTTTCCATGTTTCATCACTCAATGAAGTTTGATTCATGCAATAGTTATTGAACATTGTAGAAATAATTTAGTTCCATAAGCTTCCATAACATTTAAAAGAAAAGTTGTAACTCTTCCAAATTAATAATCTGAACTAGTATTTACAAACCTTCATTTCGCCTCATTGACAATATACTAAACCCCGTCTACCCGCATAGACACAGCTATTTTCAAATCACATTGATCATCATCTTACTGAAAACCTCAATCAAACCTCATCTTACATGGTTCCTACCGCCGAGAGCCATGGCAGTTACGACGTACGAGAAGCCTTTTTCCCCACTCATTTTGCCACTTTCTTGACAGTGATCCCCCCTAAAAGGCATATCGTTTTCATAACATACAAACATAGCACATGCAACCTACACACCACCGGAATTCATAAGTTCGTACAAGAGCATTACTTTATATGCTATTTTTGGCTTACCTGATTTTTTCCCATCATTCGATGCTTCCATACCAACGGAAGGCACTGGAAAACTTCTTCCCTAACAGCCTCAGCTGGTGCTACTGACAAGCACCTAATTGAAATCGGATTTAACAAACTTCAACGAATGCTGCAGGGTTGACTTGATGGGGATTGAACCCGCTACCGAACCGAGAATCTTCCTTGCCTTCCTTCGTTCTTCCCCCCTTTCGGGATAAAAGTTTTAACCTTCCTGTTCATTACGTATGCACTGTCACTATCTGTCTTATTCATGTTTTCACATTCTACTGCCCTCGTTCTTTCGATATTGGGTCACGGCAGGATGGGGGTGAGAGGAAAACGTACAAAAGGAACATCCTTAAAGTTTCTGGTAAGTGGCCACATACTTTGCGGAAGTGTACGAAAAAAGAATATCGAAGAAAGTTTTCTTCCGGCGAAGGGATGGAGGATGTTGATACTTCGGCAGTAAAAGTTTCATTGGAACTACGCAGAACTTACATACCCTTGTCAAGGAAAAATAATGTTACTATCCATGGTAAAATGAATTTGTTTTTAAATTTTCGATTTTTAACCCTTGAGCTTGAGAGTTTCGTTGAGGAGATTTTTCAAGGGCGCTTATTACTATCATTCACTCATATATAATTAAGGAGGAGGGGAGGGGGGGGGGGTTTCCTCCGACTAGACTGCATGCGAACGCACGGCACTTCACTTAAAGATCAATTTTATACCGACCAAAGTGCGTTCCCGTATAATTGAAAGTTTGAGTGGACGCTCGGTTATTAACTCATTTAGCATTTCCCCGAAATCTGCCGGGTGCTTTCTTAAAGTGAAAGAACTTTATGGACGCAAAGCGATTATATTTTTTTGTGTTTTGGGAGCACTGGATCAAGCACAAAAACGTTCTGTGTACCATTCCTAGCCGGTTTTAGTGTTCGTAAATATTCTGGAGTGCCCAAAATCCAAATACAAATAGATTTCGAAGGTTGTTGTACGATGTAAGAAGTGAAGTTTCGGAGTTTAAGTGGTTGATTACAACGAAATCGTGATACATATGTGTTGTGATATAACCTGGCAACCTTGTTGATTCCAAAGCAAAATCATTCCATACACAACAGTGGTGAGCAGATTCCGTACGGTATGGATTAGAAAACCTCTAGAAAGAGAACTGCGGGGACATTTTGTATCGATTGGATTCGGGTTTAGCTGTCAAAAACGAATCCAAATGAACTCTGTCTTTGACAAGCTGCCATACATATTTGCCAAAAACGCTGTTTTCTCTCCGCAGTTCTATTTCCAGAGTTTTTCTAGTATGAATTACAGATTTTGATAAAAAAAAAAATACAAATTGGTACAGTTTTTTTACATGACAACAGCGTAACATAATTAAGTACTGAAAATATCCCAGTACAGCCGAAAGAGTGACAGCGAGAAGCTGAACTGGAACTGGCACGGACATTAGGATGTGAGGTGTGAGAAACCTGTTTGCAGTAAACCAAATGAAGCCTGCTAGAGTAAAAGCAGGCAATCCACACTAATCCGTTCGGCTTTCACTCGGACATCATCCCTTTGATTTGCCACAAGCAGGTTTCTTGCATATCGCATCATAACTGACATTTCAGATCCAGCTCAACATCTCGCTGGCACGAATGTAAAATATGCACATCAAAAAGTTGACAAAGAAAATATCTTACTGCACTATCTGGGGTTACGTGTTATTCTAAAATCTATCGATGTGACGTTTTCACGTCAGGACATTGAACGCTTATGAGTCTATTAAGGGGGTCTTATACTCACGAGGCCTAAAATTGAGCACTTGGAGGGATTTTCGTTCGATGACGAGCACGAGGGAAGCCCAGATTGCATTTCGCATATGTTCTAAAGAATTTGAGATTCTCCGAATCGCCAGCCCATAAAATTTTGTTAGCTAGCCGATTGATTTGTCCCTCAACTTTCCCTTTCCTTTCCCACAGATACCTTTGTTTACTTTCTTCTGTTTTCGTAATCTCGTTTCCATACGCTTCTCAACATGTCCGTCGCATTCTTTCTTCCGTATGATAATCTCTTCGGTAAAGAAAAAAAACACGAAACCATTCACAGACGCTCACATATACATAAACCGTAAAGAATGGACCGTTGAATTCTTTAAACAATGATTTTTCCATAGACAAGCGCCATCGTAATGCCGCCGCGCTTTGTATCCCAGAAACGGCCGGAGATGGGTACCTTTCGGTTCCCAGAAACACGCCAAGGCATATGATTTCGCCAAGGAATATGATGATGTGGATTATTTTCAGATACATATAGATTGAAATTAAACAAAGAAAAAAATCGATTTTTTGAAACCATGATATGGAAGACCCCCATAATTATTGATTGATAACCGTAGTTTTATAAACAATACGGAAATTCTCGAATTTGAAATTTATTGCTATATTGTTTATGTATTTCAATAGCACACCATTGAAAAAAACGCGAAAGGGAGAAGTTCTCGAAAAACATTAAAGTGCCCATACATGTGTCAATCTGTTCCAGACAGAGCCGTCAATATGGAGCACCTAAGTGACACTAGCAAACACTGTGGAACTATAAATATGTCACTCCGTTCCTTCTGCCAGGGATGCCAGGTAATATTTTGTGAAATCTGTGCGTACCCAATGTAAAAATCTGTGTTAAGGAATACGTACGAATTTGTCTCAAAACATTAGGTAGCGATATTGAGCAATTTGTACTAGTCTGTGCAATTTAACAGAAAACTGTGGAAATCTGTGCAATAGAAGAGAAAACTGTAGGCTGTGACAATCTGTTCTGTATTAGAAATCTCTGCATCATATTGAAAATCTGTGAAACACAGATGAGCCTGTGTACCTGGCATCCCTGCCTTTCGCAGTGCCATTCAACCAGGGATGCCATCTGCGCTGATTAGTCTGTATTTCACAGATTTTCAATATGTTGCTTAAAGTTCTAAACCTTCAATGATTTCCACAGTTTTCTGTTATAAAGCACCGACTAGCACAAATTTCTCAATTGTTTACCCCACAGTTTTCTGTTGTAAAGCACAGACTAGCACAAATTTCTCAATTTGTGCGCAAAACTAAAAAACATGTTGATTAGATTAGATTATTAGATCATTTTCTATGTAAAACTGTAAACTTCAAAATAAAAATACACGAATTGTGAGAAAAATGCAGTTTAAGCTTACAACTGGAATGATAGCGTTTTGGCAGCACTGCAACCAAAAATAACTATTTTTTCTAGATTCCCTGACTCATTTCCATCAAAATTCATCCCACCGATTGTTTATAGACCTAATGAAGCCAAAGATATGAATAAAAGTTAATAATTGATGATTTTTTTTCTATGGAAAATTTTCCATGCACGATTATGACACGCCATACTAGTTTTGTCATCAACACCTATGACACGTGTGAGTGCGACTTTTGTTTACATTTTTAGTAACAACTCGCAACATAGTCAACCGATCTTCGTAATATTTGAGAGATTAATACACAATAGATAGAAGCATCAAATGTCTTCTATGAAGTGTTTCAATATCATTTATAACACTAGTTTACAAATTTTAAGTTAATTGCATGAAGTTAAAAAAAAGGTGTTTTCTAAGTCAATTTTGGGTCGCTGAGCACGAAAATCATATCCATTTTCTTTTTCAAAGAACCGTTTTTGTGATTTTTTGAAAATGGTGTTTTTGAGCACTTTTTGCAGTTTTTGGTCAATATCTTAGGAACAAATCTTCCGATTAACACTAACGACTCACCATATGAAAGGTATTGATGACTAATTTTTAGTTGATTTTTCATAAAAAAATAAATCAGCAAAAAAATTTTTTAAAATCTTATGTGACAGACAAACTTCTTACGTGAATTTTAAGCCTAAGATCACGAAAATCCGACAAAAATTGGTGATGTTATTAAGCACCGAGTGAAAATTGCTCTGCTTTTCACATATCTCTTTTGGTCTTAAATAAGATTACACTAGTTTACAAGAAAAATGAAGTTACGAGAAAAAGTGTTTTCTAGATTAATATTGGGTCGCAGAATACGAAAATAATACTCTATTTCTCTTTAAAAGAAGTTCACGATAAAAAAAGTTTTTCTTTTGCTTCCGCTTTTTTTGTTTTTGCTCTATTTTTTATTACAGAAAAATAATTTTTCATATTTTCAGAATCTAATGTGACAGATTTTAACAATTTTAAGGTAATCGCGATAAGCTAAGAAGAAAGGTGTTTCCTCAGTTAGTTTTGGATCGCTGAATAGTCCTTTTTTTAAAGAAACATTTTCAAGATTTCTTTGTTCAAAAAGGATCCGATCGAAACAGTTCGAAAGGTATTGATGCGCCCTTTTCGAAAAAGTATAATATGCGTGGATCAAATCTCGACAAATATATTATTATGGCTTAAAAGACAACTGTAAAAATTCTCTTTGAAAGGAAATTTCAGACAAACTGTTACCCGCCAATCACAGATGTGTATAGTAAACAAAAGAAAAAAGTTTTCTCTTGCATCAACTGCTATGAACTGCGTTTAGCCAGTAACGGTTTGTCCGGAATTGTCTTTCAAAGAGAATTTTGACAGTTGACTTTTAAGCTGTAATCGTATGTTTGTCGAGAAATGTACATTTATTATGATTACAATCGACCAAAGTAAAAAAAAGTCTAATGCTCGACCTTTTTTTTTGAAAAATGCATATTTCTAGTAATTTTTTTATAATAAATCAAGGACAGAAGAAAATTATTTTAGAATCTAATGAGATAAATAATCTTTTTGCATAAATTTTAATCCAATGGTCACAAAAGTCGGATGAAAAATGTAGGTGGTATGAAGCACTGAGTGAAAATTGTAACTTTTTGCTTTTCGCACAATCATACTTTCGGCTGAAATAATTTTCTGTACTTGATAGTTATTGTTTGTGTTGGGTACTGTCTTCTCGAGCTCCATCCATCCCGCGGCATTTGAATGGTTTTGGATATTTCATTGCACAACTAAGTGCTTTTTTAAAATGTGGGAATATCGTTGGAAAAGTTTTGTTTTGTCTGTGGTGAGTACATATTTTACGAATTAAAGGAATTTTAGCCTTTTGCTTCAACAGGCTTCACGGCAGATTCTCAGTTCACAGAATATTACGTGACTAGTGCTACGATCGCACTGAGATTTCTTCCCGATAGGGACTCAAATATTTGACGACTGGCTTGTGAGACCAGTGCTACAACCTCTAAACCGCCGCATCAGGGCAGGGTCCGCTAAAATCATAAAATTTCCATTTCGCTCAATGTGCCATAGCATCAACATTTTCCATCCTATGTTAGTGATATTAGGCTTAAAATTAACGTAAACATATTATCTGTCATCTTAGATTCTAAAAAGTCTGAAAAAAAAATTATTTTTCGGTAAAAAAATCTTTTAAAAATGAGTATCTTTTAAAAATGGTCAAAAATGCACTTTTTTTAAACTTTGGTCGCTTGCAGCACTAAAAATTTTACATATGATCGACACATATTATATGTTTTTGGAAAGGGCATCTCGGCACCTTTCAACTTGCATATTGACTATATTAATTGGATGATTTTGACACGAAATATTGACTAAAAACTACAAAAAGTGCTCAAAAACGAGTTTTTTGAGAAAATCACAAAATCGCTTCTTTGAACAAATTAATATTGTTTTCGTGTTCAGCGACCCAAAATTAGTTTAAAAAATACTTTTTCTTGGAGCATCATTTTTCTTGTAAACTAGTGTAAGTTTCAAGATATTCAATTTCAAACTTTAAAAATCGTTTTTGTCGAAATGTGCTAAATGGCGCTTGTCGTAAGATAGCACAACAGCGACGATATAGCATGGCTGTGCGGTAAGCTTTAATGTTGACTTCCGGATTGCTTCCCACTTTTTAAAAATAAAATTGATGCAAAAACGATTTTTCGAGGATAAATGATCGATTGTGGAAAAAATCGATGTTGTCAAACATCGAACCGACAAGATCAGATACAAAAAATCGATTTTTCAAAATGAAATTTTTTGAAAAAATCGCATCATCATCGTCCATTCCTACTGCCTGTAAGTTCTGAGAGTAAATTTCCGGAAGAATAAATCTAGAGCTTTTATTCAAAACGGTATATCTACAATGAGTGACTCTCTTTGTTTACTTTCTCTTTCAATTGTTACGGCGTCACTATTGCACTTTTCACTTCTTTTACAGTACAGATCGAAAGATAGATAGGGTGATGAGCCTATTTTCACCATACTAAACAAGGTGCCTCACTAATTCGGTAATTTCTTGCCTTACAATCAATGGAATGCGTAAAAATTGACATCAACCGCTTTGCTTCGTTGTTAAGAACCAATATAATAACATAAATGCGTTGAAAACAGTAAAATTCTCGTGTTTGAGCACAATGAAAATTCGAATCGAGTGCCCCTATTGTTGCGCTACCATTTGACTCAATGCGTTGAACAAAGATGGCAGACACTGCTCTAACCAACGGCATCAAATGGGTAGGGTGATAATAGAAACATGGCGCTAATAGGCATCACCCTATGTCTTTAAAAAAACGCTCAAAAATGATAACAAGCGCTACGGCACGAAATGTAGTTACCTGTAGGTGCTCTGCCACCCGGCGGGAAGTGTAAGCGGACAAAATCTTTTCGGAAAAAAGTCCGAAGCAAAAGGTCTCAGATTCATGTGTACATTAGACCGGCGACAAATTCGACTTTTTTTTCGGAACACTGCTAATTCAAATGGTAATTGGATGCACAAATTATATGCAAAATATGAACTTTTTCCGATAGTTCTAGTTCACCCACAAGAGGTTTGAAGTTTCTATAGTAACATATATGGAAACTCTGAAATAAAATCTTAAAATTAAATAAAAATGCCACAGTATCTCGGCATTCCTCAAAAATTTTGGCCACATAGCTTATTTTAAAACAAACAGCTTTGTTGAAGGTTGCTTATAGATTGGAGGTTCTTCGAAAAGTTATTTAGCTTCGAAGACCAACCGTTTTATTTTGGAATTGTCTATACTAAGCATGTGCGAGAAAGAGAGGCAACAGATAACTTTAAATGAGAATATCTTTTTACTGCAAAATCGGATCAATTCGCAGTCTTCGGCAATGTTGATCCTTACACCTTAATCTATATATCTACAGGTTTTGGGATACACAATATGATACTGTCATTTTTTTTAATGAATTTACTGTTTCTTTTGCCTATTTTTCATATATTTTACCATACAAACTTGAAAACTCTTGTGAGTGAACTGGAGTTTTCAGAAAAAGCTCATATTTGACAAATGGTATGTGAAGCCAATTCCCGTTTGATTTAACAGTGTTCCGAAAAAAAATCAAAACTGTTGCCGGTCTATGCACACTGTACTGTGCTGAGCATGCAGACAATTTATTCGTATACAAGTACTTCTTGAACTTGTATGCGAGATTGTAACCCGGTTAATTTCCTATAGGAACATGGGTGCAATCTCGTGTAAAAGTTCCAGATGTACTTGTACACAAAGATCACAGCAATGCTGGCGGGTTCCAAATCGTATTCCGGCTCCAGTGACACAACCAGCTCATTTCCGGCTGAAATTTACTCGGTACAAGTTCGAAATATTCTTGCACACGAATAAATTGGGTAACTTATTTGATGTGGGCTTAATTCTCAATTGTACCAACTTATCGTCAAATAGTCGGCACTGCATCAGCAATAGCTCTATTACGCAGAAACGACACTAACGTCGGCAGAACAGGCATAGAAATCTCGTATATCCCTTAATCATCATCGCATCTTACAATAATATTGAAATAATTTCCGAAGAAAGATTTATCTTAGAGATAATATTTTCGGAACACGTGGTGATTGTTTTAATAATTAAAAAAAATAATGTCAGTCAATAAGCTTGCGTTGTACACGGCTTTTCGTTTCTTGCTCCACTTGACAGGTAAGTTTCAAAAAATTCCTGCGTCAAAAATCACTTAACTGCGAAAGCAATTGCTATCTTAGTAGTAAAAATCAAAATCAGGTAAACAATAGTTACCACACGTGGCTGAACAGTTAATAAATTGAAATTAAACATGACAATTAAATTAATGGTAAGAGTAAAAGTATCATCGTGGTTATTATACGAAAAGTTTTACCCCATCGATCAATTAGTACCGTCGTGCGGGGCTACTTTGTATATGTGGGGCTACTTTGTACCACTTTACTAACAGACGCGCTTTAAGTTATTTTTACGATACTTTTGGCATTTGTAGAGCCATATCTTCTAACTATGTTGCATATGCCTTTTTTTCATTTTTCTTAACACTGTTTACCAAAACAAACAAAACACTTCAAGGGTCGATAAAAGTGATTGTAGGCTCGTAAAATGAGACTGCTCAACAAAACAGCAAATCTTAAGTGTACTGAGACCACATAAAGGGCGAACACGAAATTATTGCGACACATTCAACAGGGCATAACTTTTTTACCATTGGGTAAAAATCAACCAAATTTTGCACACTTTCTCATTGATGTGTATTGTTTACATGCTGTCAAACTCGAAGTCGTGTTTTTTGATTCAACGAAAATGGAGGTGAACCAACGCGAGTCGAGAGAACAAATTCTTTCCAAACACCTGGAATTTCCTGACCTGTCGCACCGGCAGTTGCGAAAAATGTTGAACATTCATTATTCAACCGTCTCCAGAGTGTTGAAGCGGTTCCTGGAGCGGTTGACGTTGGACCACGGTAAACCAGCTGGAAGAAAACCGGGAGCGGAGAACAAAAAGACGGAGGGAAAGGTGAAGCGGATGATTAAAGCAAATCCCAACGTCTCAAGCCGTGATTTGGCTAAAAAGATTGGCATGTCGCAGAGCTACGTCCAGAATGCAAAGAAGAGAGCTGGACTACATACATACAAGGTACAGAACTTCCCCAGCCGAGATGAGCGGCAACAATCGACGGCTAAAACTCGGGCACGGAAACTCTACGAGACGATGCTGACAAAATATGGCTGCTGTGTGATGGACGACGAAACGTATATAAAAGCCGATTTTAAGCAAATTCCGGGGTTGGAGTTTTTCACCGGCAAGAGCAAGTTCTATGTGGACGACAAATTTAAGAAGAAGAAAATGTCGAAGTTCGCCTCCAAATATCTCATTTGGCAGGCCATCTGCTCTTACGGACTGAGGAGTGAGCCTTTCGTGACAAAGTGTACAGTAAATGGCGAGATCTACAAATCTGAGTGTCTCGAGAAGCGCCTTTTGCCGTTCTTGCAGCAGCACGACGAAGCTCCGCTATTTTGGCCAGATTTGGCATCATGCCACTATTCTAAAAGTGTCCTGGAGTGGTATGAGGCCAATAGGGATCTTTAGGGGTGTGCGGGTTAAGGCATATTCTGATGCAGATTAGTACCGTGAGTTAATATCTCAGTCCTTTTTCAATTTTTTGGCCCGAAACTATTGAAAAAAACATTTTTTAGTTTGTTTCCTTTTAGGACAATAACACATCCAAACCCATGCGACTTGCACGACCCTATAGGTTGCCTTATCAGATCTACCATAGTTTGCAGATGAAACTTGGGATGGCAGGTTGCTAGCGGATTGACAAAGTACCAGATCATGCTGTGTGGGGTGCTGTCCCGGTTAACAATGAGGCGAACGAGATATTTGCTGATACGTCAATTAGTAGGACAACTTTCAGTTTGCTGGTTGAGTTTAATTTGGTTTTTTTAAATTCAAAATCATAAAAGAATAATTAAGGTTTAAGAATGATATGAGTGTACTCGTAAGGACACCCGCTACCAAAACATATGAAAAACTGGCACAATTTTTCCAAATTAAAGATCCCTATTCTGTCCATTTTGTTCCAAAGGACATGAATCCGCCAAACTGTCTGAAGCTGCGCCCGGTGGAGCAGTACTGGGCAATGATGAAGCGGGAACTTTGGAAGAGCAAGAAGACAGTCAAAGACGAGAAGGACATATTAAGAAAATGGAAAAAAAACTGAGAAACTGGTACCGGATGACACTGTAAAGACTTTGATGGAGGGCATCAAGCGAAAATGCGTTCAATTTTACACTCAAGGCTCCATCGATCAACTGTTCTTTTGATTTTTGAAGTAAATATATGTATAAAACTACCCTAAAATTTTGGTTTGATTTTAAACATTTTAAGAAAATTGGCATGCCATTTTCGGTGTCGCAATAATTTCGTGTTCGCCCTTTACTGATTTTCAAAAAGAAAAAAAAATGATGAAAAATGGCGTTTTCCGTTTATTTCTAGTACGTCAGGATCGGTTTTTACGGCATTTGAAGATTTTTGTGTCTTTAAAAAAGTTGTTTTTAATATCATCAACAACTTTACCGAAGATACCAAGCCTTTAAATAATGTTTTGAGTTTATTCTCCGTAATTATTTCCAAGAGAATTAATTGCCAAAATTGTTTTTTTTTCAAGAGATGCTCTGCATTATATTGTATAATTTTTTTGAAGACATTGAACCTCCAATGTTGGTGGTTGCGAAATAATGTGATCTTGGCCATGAAACAATTGGTTTCGAACCTTTATGTCAAAACTCTTTACATAAAAGGTGCATAACTTGAGAACGTGGCCTTGTGTACTAATTACGCCATAAATTTTGCACTCTAATGTACGTTATAAATAGCCCATTATTTTTAGTAAAATGACCCATTCGGTCAATTGTCAGTCAGGTGCCAAACAGCATTCGGCCAAATAATCGGAATCGTTTCTCATCTCATTAGCATGACTGATTTTTCCGAAACATACGCGAATTGCACATACAGGAATGAACAATTGCGCATGGGGACTCAAATTCAACCATTTCTCGAGAGTAATCGATTTCCTTTGCCGCACTCCTATCCGTTACCCCCCTGCCGAAATCAGTCTGTCACCGGGAACCAACACCTGAGTGTGTTCTTCACGCTTCATTCCACCCAATCACGTCCCACTCGTTCGACACTGTACCGTGACCTAGGTGCGAACAAATAGCGAAACTATCAATTTTCTTCACTTTCCACCATTCGTTCCCTGATTCTTAGCCACCCACCTAGCCAGTCAATCACTTCGTGGGTTTCGATAGCGAGAACGAAAATCACGCTTGAAACGAATAAGGAAAAATAAATCAAAGCCTAATTGAGCCAAACGGAGCGCTTGCTTGTATCTGTTCACCCGTCTTCGGTTGATGGGCATTCGTTTTCCGCATTTTTGGGATCCAGGTATTTTTCTGTTTTCCGCCGTGTCGGTCGGTCGGCGGCAGGCATATGGGAAAACAAACGCTGGCAGCGGTTACTTTAATAGATCTATTCGTTTCCTACCTTCAATCCGACAAATTGGACGTGGAGGCTCCACGTCATGAATAACGAAGAGTTTTTTTTTTTCGCTGTCTCACCTATGCCTATATGGTGCTGCACGTGGCAGAGCCTGTCGATAGAGAATGATATAATTTTCCAGTTTGATTGGTGCACAATACCCTTTTGCAGGGATATTTTTTTTATTGTGGAGAATAGCATGACTGTTCAATCAAAATATCGTTTTCTGTTGACAAAAGAAAAACGAATAGTTCACTGAACGGTGTCGCATAACTGGTTTGTAAGTTGCTGGCGAAACTAGGACTTCGTTCGTGATTTGATTTTATTCAAAAGACGCGGAGTTAACCGTTCTGGATGTATGTATCCATAGAAATGAGTCCTGTATAATATTTAGTGGGTGGATTTCGTGTCGGGTAGGACGTTAGCTTACTGTTAAAAAAACTGCAGGCTGTACCCTGTCGCTACTGCTTTCTGTTACTCTGTATGGAGATGGAATGAGGTATGAACGTTGAAAAAGGCATACTCTGGATTATTCAGCGCGTTCGAGCACTGCAATTGAATGCTGCAAATTACAAAATTTAGAGGGGTACAGAATGTATGAATGCTTCATTAACTCCAGTGTCATTCTAGCATCGGTAGAATAATATACCGGACATGTAGCCAGAATCTCTAAAAAGAGGCCCGCATCAATTAAGTTAAGAACATTATTCATGACTGTCATGATATGGTGTCTACTTCACTTCCTCTCTCCTTCCCCGGCCTAACCATGGATCTGAAAAGCGGAAAAGGAGGAAATAATTTATTAATGTCCTAACCTTGCCGGCATGGCATCAAACTGCCACTGAAGAAGGACGAATATTCCCGTACTGCCTCTTGTTTTGTGACAAATATTTCTAAACCAGACTTGAGATTTCATCTTGATTTGAAGCGAAATATTAAAAACCTCCCTATTTCGCCCTCTAGATTCGGTACGTGGCTTAATTAAGATTTCTGACAGCTGATTTACAACTACAGATGCAATGTATCGCCAAACGATTTTGGTTTGTTTGCCTCACGAAATACCTAACCTCAACCGGTTTTTGCAGTGCAAAATGTTTTGTTTTCCTCGCCAAATACTTCGGCACCGTTTCTTTTTTAACGGGAATAGAAAGGCTTATGGTTTATTTCATCTCTACTGGGAACGATACCGAACTATTCTAAATTACTTAGAAAACAATTTCAATGTGTTTGCTTCATTCCTAAGAAAAATAAAATTACCAAAATGACATGAACATTGTGAAAACTCTTGCTTGAGCGATACGAACATTTCGGACGTTTAATCATGCGCAGTCTCTAAACGTGAACCATTTTTCGTTAAACATAAATTGCAGATGTCATTGTAAGCAACACCCAGTTAAGCTCAGCCGGAAATGAATCGGAATTCTGGCTGGTTTCAGTTCGTATTCCGGCTCCAGTGACACAACCGATGCTAGTTAGAATCGGTTGTGTCGCTGGAGCCGGAATGCTACCTGGAACCAGCCAGAATTCCAGTTCATTTCCGGATGAACTTTACTGGGCACCTTCGAACAGTTAGATAGGGTAACCAGCTAATTTTAGACCCCTACAGGAAGTGAAACTATCCCATAGAAAATCCTACCGATTTCCGTCCAACTAAATCGGTTTGCGTCGGCACAATCGGCCGACTATGCCACCAATTAATCGGTCGATTGTTGCACCGACTCTTATGGGAATTTAACATGGGCGTCTACCGGCGTGACAACCGATTAAATATGACCGTCGAAATCTGTTGAAATCGGTCTATTTCAACCAACCAAATCGGTTGATTAGTTGGTGGTTTAAAACCGGAACCGGATTTACGCAGATTAAATCTGGCGATTAATATGTTGACACTCTGATTTCCAGCTTTCGACAGGATAATCTACGACGAACTCCAACCACGCAACTTTGAAGCACTGCAAGAACTTTGCTTGGTACGACAAAAGGTATGGAAAAACGGGCATCGGGCGGCTACTTTCTACCAGAGCTGTGGCACCACCAACGAACTGGGAACCGGCTTTGCAGTGCTGGGTAGGATGCGTCAACTCCGATCAACGCAAGGATGTGTAAGTTGAGGATCAAAGGCCGCTTCTTCAACTACAGCATTATCAACTGCCCACACGATGGGAGACCCGACGACGAGAAGGAAGCGTTCTACGCGAAGTTTGAGGATGTGTACGACGGCTGTTCGCAACGGAACGTGAAATCGTCATCGGTGATATGAACGCCCAGGTAGGACTGGAGGTAATGTTTGCACACCGTATCGAACGACAACGGCCAACGATGCGTGAACTTCGCAGCCTCCCGTGGCATGGTAGTCCGAAGTACCTTCTTCCTCCGCAAAGATATCCACAAAGCCACCTGGAGATCACCCGATCAGCGCACCGAAAACCAAATCGACGGGCGATTCTTCTCTGATATCACCAACCTTCGTACCTACCGCAGTGCGAATATAGATTCGGTCCATTACCTAGTTGCAGTATGCATGCGCTCAAAACTCGTGCAACACTCGTCGTAGTCGGACGCCACGGCCCAACATCGCTCTACTTCGGGACGCCGGGGTTGCCCAAGATTACGTACAGCGGCTGGAAGAAGCACTACCCACAGAAGAACAGCTGGGCGCTGCTACTCTTGCAGATGGCTGGAGGGAGATCCGTTCCGCCATAGGAAGTACTGCTATAGCGGTACTAAGTACAGCGATTCCGAATCGGTGAAACGACTGGTTAGATGACGAATATAAGCAGTTAATAGAGGAGATGAATGCAGCACGGGCGAGGATGCTACAGCACGGAACGAGACTGAATGTGGAGCGATACTAACAAGCACGGAACAGACAAACCTCGGTCTTCTGAAGAAAGAAGCGCCAACAGGAGGAACGAGATCGCGAAGCGATGGAACAACTGTACCGCGTAAACGACACACGAAAGTTCTACGAGAAGCTGAACAGTTCGCGCAAAGGCTACGTTTCGCAAGCCGATATGTGCAGGGACTTAGACGGAAACCTTCTTACGAACGAGTGTGAGGTGATTGAAAGGAAGAAGCAGTACTATGACGAGCACCTCAACGGTGAAGCAGCAGAGTACGAAGGCGGTATGGCAACGGATCTTAGAGCACGCGATAGGCGGCCGACCCCTGATCTCCAAGAAGTCAAGGAGGAAATCTTTCGGCTGAAAAACAACAAAGCTGTCGGTGTAGATCAACTACACAGCGAGCTATTAAAATACGGTGGTGAAACACTGGCTAGAGCGCTGCACTGGGTAATCGTCAAAATTTGGGAGGAGGAGATTCTTTCGGAAGAGTGGATGGAGGGTGTCGTTTGCTCAATCTACAAAAAGGGTGACAAGTTGGATTGCTGCAACTACCGCGCGATCACACTAGTTAGCACCACCGACAAGATCCTCTCCCAAATTCTTTGCCGCCGATTGTCACTATTTGCAAGGGAGTTCGTGGGGCACCACCAAGCGGGATTCATGGGTTCCCGCGCCACCATGGACCAAATATTCGCGATTCGGCAGGTTCGGCAGAAGTGCCGCGAATACAACGTGCGCACACATCATTTGTCCATTGATTTCAAATCTGCGTATGACACAATGGATCGAGATCAGCTATGGCAGATAATGCACGAGTACGGTTTTCCGGATAAGGTAACAGGATTAGTCAAAGCGACGATGGATCGGGTGATGTGCGTTTTTCGAGTATCAGGAACACTCTCGAGTCCCTGTGAATTTCGAATAGGGTTACGGCAAGGTGATGGTCTATCGTGCCTGCTGTTCAATATTGCGTTAGAAGGTGTAATAACGAGAGCGAGGATAGACACGAGTGGCACGATCTTCAGGAAGTCCGTCCAGCTTCTTGGTTTCGCCGACGACATTGACATAATGGTACGGAACTTTGAGGCGATGTCAGAAACGTACATCAGACTAAAAGCTGAAGCCAGCAGGATTGGACTTGCCATCAACGTTTCGAAGACAAAATACGTTAGAGGAATTGACGGTGACGAAATAGAGATGGTCGACGAATTCGTGTATTTGGGCTCACTGGTAACCGCCGACAATGATACCAGCAGAGAAATTCAAAGACGGATCTTGGCGGGAAATCGTGCCTACTTTGGACTCTGGAGGACGCTCCGGTCGAATAAAATTCGCCGCCACACGAAGTTGATTATCTACAAGACGCTGATTAGACCGGTGGTCGTCTACGGCTACGAGACCTGAACTATGACCCTTGGAGTTTTCGAACGAAAGGTGTTGCGTACCGTATATGGTGGCGTGCAGATGGAAGACGGAACGTGGCGCAGGCAAATGAACCATAAGTTGCATCAGCTGCTGGAAGAACCATCTATCGCGCATACCGTAAGAATAGGACGTTTGCGGTGGGCTGGACACGTCGTAAGAATGTCAGACGACGACCCGGCGAAGATGATTCTTAAGGGCGACCCTACAGGAACAAGCAGACGGAGCGCACAGCGAGCACGGTGGATCGACCAGATAGAGGACGACCTGCGGACCCTTCGAAGACTGCGAGACTAGCGACAAGCAGCAATGGACCGAGTGGAGTGGAGACAGCTTCTGCATACAGCAAGAGACAACAAATGCTCTAGCCTAAACGGTAAGATAAGAATGTTGAGGAAAATTGTTCACCGACGAAACCCAACTTAGTCGGTTGATCAATCGGTTGACCTCGACGTACCCGATTTCGTCGGTCGACTGGGAAACTTATCAATTGTAAAATTTTCGATGGGGTACGTTAATGTCAAAAAATATTTGCTTGACTATGTTTTTTAATGCAATACATACACGAGTCTGCTTCAAAATTACTGTTCGTGAAAGAAAACTGTCAATGGATGTTTTATACATTGACATAAACTCAAAAATGACATTTCTTTACAGTATAATTTTTTCATATTTCGGACACTTCCACACTACTTTGAACAGTGTTCCAAGCATATTTTGGACACACTGAATGTGACTGAATATACTTTGGAAACAGTGAAGTTTATTGTAACAAACTGACCTACTGACTCGTTCTCCTTGCAGCATATTTAATGCAAGAAAGAAGAACATAAGCAAATCAGTGAGTGTCCAGCAAAAATAGTACATGAATCTTTAAATAGAAGGCTGACTGCATGAAATAGAATATTTAGAATAGTCCAATTGCATGAAAAACGTTTTCGAAAACAGTCTAAATTGATAGGTTTTACCAGTTTTCAATAAGATTGCAAAGTAACGTCGATATATGAAAATTTCATTTTTCGTCGTCAACGTAAACTGTCTCTGGCAACACTGCTCCAAAGGAATACTATCAGACTAATTGCAATAACTTCAGCTGATGGATAAACCTTTTTTTCAATATGTTATTTTCAGTTTTTTAGGAAACAAGACTTTAAATTATGAAAAAAAATAATATTTTTCTTCACGGACCACCAACAACGACTCATGGCCTCCTAGTGGTTCGCGGACCGCAGGTTGAGAATCACTGATTCAAACTAATCGACACGTTGCACCGGAAACCGGACAGGAAACGTGCCTTGCACGATTGTTTGTGATTCGTCGAATTATGCTCATCGGCTAACATGATTTGAACACAAGCAGCGTATCACAAATATGCAAATGCAAATGACAAAGATGCGTGTGCTTCGGAACGGAGTGAAAATCTAAATCATTCACCAGAAAATTGAATGCAAAAATATCCCCAAGAGATTTCACTTGTCATTTCAAAAATCGTTACTATGTACTAGTATCCATTCATGCGAATTCGTGCTACAAAAAACAGTTCACATGTATGTATTATTCATTCAGATTTTCTCATTTATAGGGTGATGAGCCTATTTTGGTCATGTTTCTATTATCACCTTACCCATTTGAAGCCGTTGGTTAGAGCAGCGTCTGTCATCTTTGTTCAACACATTGAGTCAAATGGTAGCGCAACTTTAGAAGTACTCGATTCGAGTTTTCGTTGCGCTCCAAACACGAGAGTTTCACCGTTTTCAGCGCATTTGTGTGATTATCTTGATTCTTAACAACAAAACAAAGCTGGTGATGCCAATTTGTACGCATTCCATTAATTGTAGGCCGCGTAATTAATGATTTGGTTAGGCAAACTCCTTAGTGTGGTGAAAATAGGCACCTTGCCCTACTTGATTCCCCACGAAAACTATTCTAAGCTACTTGTCCTTGGATTACTATTTATAAACCTCCGATGAAACTAAACTAATCCTGTACCATTCGTTACATTCGATAAGAATACAGTACTTTTTAGAGTCTCCCACAAGACGATCCAAAAATAAGCGACAGATACATCGGAACGCTTTCCACTCAACGCCCACTCTACTTTTAGCTTGTTTATATTTCCCTAGATAGAGCACCATAGTACTACAACCGCTTGGAATGGCGCGGCGTTCCTATTTTGAATGGCGGCTGGCGTCTGCATTTGCGTTCGTTGCAGTGACGACATACCTACATAGGTCACATATGTGTATTTACGTGCTTTTAAAGACTTCCGCTAAGTCCTAGTTGAATAGTTCAACCGTAACTGATTATGGTAAATCTAAACATTGCACATTGAATATTAATTATCCGATTACATTCGTGTCACGGAATCGAATCTGCTCGCGATTATAATGCATCTTGTTATCTCTAATCGATGATGTTACAAACAGTCAACGGATGTGTTCGAGTTCTAGTTGAGAAACTGGCTTCCCCTCCCTCACCGGGTCGTTCCGATCGTCCGTAAACGCTGTTTACATCCCAGCGTCACATTTAGCATAAATTGTCCCTCGTCTCAAAGTCGTCTGTGACGTAAACGTAGTTTGCGCGCGCGAAGAAGCAGTAGGAGATGGTCACGTCAAACGTCAAGACGGCCGGCAACCCCCGGCCGAGCCGGGATTGCTGTGGTAGCCAGGGAGCAGGGCTAAGCACTCGTAAACACTCGTCGTTCGTCAGACCGACCACTGAAGCATGGAGAGACGCGCAGTTTGTCGACGGATGCTGGCGTGGATAAAAATAACGTCAATGGCCTCTAGGTTTGGCGGTTGGTTGGTCGGTCGGGGTGTATACAAATGAACCGAACCGTTCACAAGGACGCTATGTACGACACGATGCGAAATATTGTTTGGGTTTCGGTACTAGCTTATAGTTTTAAGACTGTTTATCTACTGGATTGTATAGTCCCTAGCAGAATTTTATTTTTTTACCAAGTAATAGAATCTTCACTTTATTTTAGTCATTTTATTGAATATTTGTCAACAGATCTACATTTTTTCTACCAAAGGTAATATTTTGTGTAGTTTTTTTTAAATATTTACCACAGTAGTAGTAGTAGTAAGTTTTAGTGAAAAATTTACTACAACAATCGATTGTAACATATAAATTAAACTATATTTTTTAAATCAAAACTTTGAGCGACTTAGTGGAATGTCACAATTAACCCTTTTAATACAGAGACCCTGTTTATTTACACTATAATATATTATAGTGGAATTAAACGGTAGACATCTGCCTTAAATGTTAAGAGTGTAATGTGAGTGTATTGCAATCAAAAATTACCCAGAACGAAATTACCGTGTATAAATAGAAACGTCAAAATAAAATTACACACATTCTCGTTATTTGTCTATCCGAAATTCTAAAAGGTTATGGACCCAGTTTAACTACGTGTTTTTTCTCGATTCGGGACCGCGAAAGAAATCGATCGATAGTGCGCGATGGAGGACGAGGTCAGAATCATCAAGTTCAGACCTTTCGACGGAACTGGTTTTAATAACTGGAGTTTCCGGATGCACGTTTATCTCCAGCAACTAGAGGTGCTACATTGTGTGGAAAAAGCAGCTGAAGAGGCTGCACGAATAAAGCAGGACAATAAGTGTCGTTCTGTTTTAATTCAGGCGGTAGCAGACAGTCACATTGAGTACGTCAAGGACAAAGAGAGTACAGAAGAAATCTAGGACGGATTACATGACGTGTTGGAGTGAAAAAGCATCACAAATCGCTTTTTACTAAAACGTCAGCCGCAGTCAATGCGTATCAGCGAAAATGACAAGTTGTAGGAACATTTTTTACGGTTTGATAAACTCGCACATGAGGTCAAAGGCGGTGGTGCGAAAATGGAAGAAGAAGACGTGATTTGCCATCTTATTTTGACGGAAATGGTGATGACAAGTCATACGATGCCGTCAGTACCGCTATAGAAGCGATATCAGAGAAGCTTACCATGGATTTAGTGCGACGGAAATATCTGGAAGCTAAGCGCATTGGTCAGCGACTAGAAGTCAAAACGGTAGAAGCAGCGTCTTAAATCCGACGAAAAGAACAATGGACAGAAACACAGAAATATAGAAAGTATTGCACAGAAGGCGTAGCGTAGTTGGTATATCGATTGCCTTGGTTTTAATAGTAGCTATAAAACTACCATAAAACCTAAATTGTTACTAGGGAACGCTATTGTGAGCGATGAGAAGATACATGTGAACATGGAAGATGTTTTGTATATTTCGGAGCTTTCATTGAAGGTAATTTTTTACGTTGGCCTTGTTACTGTTGAGAACGGTGGTGAAGTTGTGGCTACCGGAAAGCAGTTAGGTTGTCTGTACTGCATGAAACTTGTTATGGTAACGGGAAAAGTGAGTACGAAAATGGAGCTCTGGCATCAAAGATTCGGCCATCTCGGAAACGACAATTTAATGAAGATCATCTTGAAAAACATGGTCGATGGCATATCGCTTGCAGACACTTGTGATGATTCGGTGAAATATTTATGTGAACCGTATATCAGTGGAAAGCAAACGCGCGAACTGCTCCAAACCGATAGTAAGCACAGAGGTTCTGTTTGCCGACGAGGAATTGTGCATGTGTTCTTCATGATAACGGTAACTGGGTGGGGAATAATGTAGAGATGGCTGCAATCCAAATATCCAAGAAGTTGTGGATAACACACACGAAGGCTTCGTTATCGCCACGGTGCATTCGTATGTAGCTGTAGCTATGCTCATCAAGATAGACGCCAGAGCAATACAATCAGATGCTGGGTGCATCACTCGACTCATCAGCTGGACGAACGCTGGTTTTCATCGGAGGAGACTTTAACGCTTGGGCCGTGGAGTGGGGTAGCAGGCTGACCAAACGCAAGAGGATACGGCTTGTTGGAAGCCCTGGCGAAGCTGGATGTAAGACTGTTCACGTTCCGTGAAGACGGTCGGGAATCCATCATCGACATAACATTCTGCAGTCCTTCGCTGACGGATAACATGAATTGGCGAGTTAGTGAGCAGTATACACATAGCGACCACCAAGCGATCCAATATACCATGGATCGGTGGTATTGTACTGTAACGCGGAGAGTGAGGACTGGCGAACGGAAGTGGAAAATAAAGAACTTCGACAAGGACCTTTTTGTGGAAGCACGTTGTACTGACAGCCTTACTCCAATTCCGAGTGCCTCCTCCGGGATGGTTGTATAAAAGCCTGTAGACGTGTTTAGAGAGAAAGATCTGAGGCAGTCAGAAAAGAGTGTAAGGTGACATTCCGGGCGGCCAGGGCCGCTTTTAAACGCGAGATAGTGCTAAGTAAGTTCAGCTGCTATAAGAAGCAGAGCAGAGAAGTAGACGCTAACTCCTGGGCCAAAACTTAGTGTCGTGTTTGCCAGGATCAAGGGTTCAACGACACCAGTCGAAGTGTACCCTGACAAAATGAAGATTGTCGTCGAAGGTCTTTTCCCGAAGCACGCATGACCGCCTACACCGTACGTTGATGTAGACGGTCAAAATGGTGGTGACAATCGAATCTCCAACGACGAGCTCCTTGTAGTGGCAAACGGGGCTGAACGCGAGGAAAGCTCCAGGACCGGACGGAATTTCTGGCGTATTCGGACATGAGATCCAGCATCGTATCGGCCTATATACCTGCTGGATACTCTTGGTAAACTTCTGGAAAGGGTCATTCTTAACAGGCTCGACAGCCTGCGCTGAAAGTGAGAACGGACTATCGCAGAGGCAGTTCGGATTCCGGAAAGGGATCTCGACGGTGGACGCCATCCGCACACTCATAGCGAGTGCGTAGAAAGCATCGAAGCAAAAGAGAAGGGCTAATCGCTACTGCGCCGTGGACCTACGTTAAAAACGCGTTCAACAGTGCTAGTTGGGTGGCGATCACCGTAGCGCTGCACAGAATGCGATTTTCGGACTATCTGTGTAAGGTTCTGAAAAGTAACTTTCAGAACCGAGTACTGACTGGTACACGAAACGAACATGGGGCAGAGGTCCATTATGGTTACGGTTGGAGTACCTCAGGACTCCATACGTGGCCCAAGGTCCTGGAATATAATGTACAACGGAGCGTTAATGCTGGAACTGTCCAGGGGAGTTGAGATGGCTTTGCAGATTATGTTGTACTGACGACACCGACCCTTGAGGAGGTGGAGTCGTTGACGGCAGAGACCATAGGGAGTGTGGAAACCTGGATGACTGATGTCAAGTTGCAGCTGGTTCACCATAAGATGAAGGTAGTGTTGGTCAGCAACCGTAAAAAAAATCCAGCGTGTCGTGATCAGCGTTTGGGGACAATCCATCCCATCGATACGTGCTTTGAAGCACCTGGGCGTGATGGTTAAATTACAGCAGCCATGCCGACTGTTTGTGAGAAGGCTGCGAGAACAGCTAACGCATTGAAAAGGATCATGCCAAATAGCGGAGGAATACGCATGCAGCACGAGATTTCTCCTGGCTGGTGTCTCATCCGCAGTACTGAAGTATGGCGTACTGGCCTGGGCTGCTGCGCTGAAGTCCCAGAGGAACCGGACATAGTTGCCAAGCGGTTTCGCGAGTGTGTACAAAACGATAATGTCGAAGGCGGTATGCGTAATTGCCGGGATGATCACTATCTGCATCACTCTGGCTGAGGACGTGGAATGTTACCAGCGGAGAAATGGAAGAACTGCAAGGAGACTGGTTTCGAGAGGATTCGTTGTCTAAGTAGTAGCAAGAGTGGGACAATGCGGACAAAGGAAGGTAAATCCACCGACTCATCCCAAATGTGTCGACTTGGGTGTATAGGAAGCATGGAGAGGTGAACTTCTATTTGACGCAGTTTGTGTCCGAGTACGGATGCTTCCGGAGTACCTGCATCGGTTTGGACATGCTTGTCACTCCTTTGTCCGTTGTGTGAGAACGTGCAAGAGCCACCGGAACACATGGTCTTCGAATGCCCTAGGTTCGAAGAAGTTCGTAGGAGTTTGCTCTGTGTGATAGTTGACAATACCGTCGAAGAGATGTGCCACAACGAGCATATCTGGGACACTGCCAACAGAATGGTTACAAGTATACTCTCCGAGCTGCAGAGGAAGTGGCGATGGGACCAACAAAGTAGCCCCATCGGTTGGAAGCCGCCGTGGAACCACAAATCGGGTTTCGGAAGAATTTCCGCCGCAGACGAATTCTGCGTCGGTGTAGACTAGGACCACTGCCGGGAAGCAGTTGAGCAGTGCGCGACGTAGAACTGGGTTCGGGTCGTTGGGTCGCCAGTGAACTGGACGTCAGGCTTCATCGGAATCACTGGACCGACCTCGAAACCCTACCGGATAGCTCGAGAGTAGACTAGATTCACCACCGGGGATTAGAGCGAGTAGACCGCGTCGAAGAGCTTGTAATTGGGGCCCAGTGAACCAGAAGCTACGATCCACCCAGAATTGCTGGACTGACCACATCACCTACTGGCTGGCCCGTTGAGTAGGCTAGGTCCCCTGCCGGGGACTAGATCGAGTAGATCGGGTCGAAACGGGGAGCTAATTGGCTCACTGAAACGAACATCAGTATCGCAAGAAAATGTACCGCCGTGGAATTCACAGTAGGGTAGATTCGCCGCCGTGGACTATCCGACTATATTGTGACAAAAATGGGCTCACGAAACAAACAGCGGTACTGAGAGAAACTTCGCTGATGAGGAACTCTCAGTCGGAGTAGGGTAGTTCACCGCCCGATAATATCCGAGAAGTTCTCGATCAAGCTGGGAGCTAAATGGCTGAAGGAAGCGCGCATCGGTGTCGGTAGAAATTCCTCCATCGGGGAACTATTGGTCGGAGTAGGGTGAGAGTTCACTGTCGTAGACTATCCAAGTGGATCATGATAAGGCCGGAAGCTGAATGACTCACGGAAAATGTAGCGCCATTGGTTCATGGAATCAGAATCCCAACGGGTCACGGGGATGAGAGCTAAATGGTGACGTAATAAATGGAGACAAGGAGCACGAGAAGGGTTTAGAGTTGAATCAAAGTTCGAAGGTTGAGCCATTTCATGAATCGCGTGAGGCTCCGAGATAGAGTAGAAGAAAGATATGCGACGAAAGCACGACGAACCCCTCCATGAAGTGATACATAAGGGGGGTGTCAGGTGCAGTGGGCAAAAAAATCGACTTCTTTTTTTATTCGCTTAATTGTTGGTATTGAACCTCTAGAATAGTCTCCCGCAATCTCGGTGGCCACCTGAACTTTTTGTTATATACAGCCATGCATTCCTCGCGCGTATTTGTTATAACACACGCAGATTTCAATCTATCGGCAGCAATTTTCGAAAAACTGACAGCGATAAAAATACAGTGTAAACAATACACTTTAAACTACTTCTACACAAATTTTGAAGCTATTTTCCGAAATTCAAACTTATTTTTATTTTTTGGTTCATCGTGTAACTGCATGTCTAAGCTTCACAAATCTAATTGAATTTCCTGTGTTAGACAATTTTTATCAAGAGCTATCGGGTTCGCCGCGACGCACAGTGGCTGGAGGCTGGCCAAAACCTCAAAAATTTATTTTTGAAATATCGATATTTTATATTTTTCCTGTATTTCTCATGTATTGAATGAATTATATTCAAAATTTTATGATCATTAGATAATAACACGATTTTTAACATGAGTGTAAACGTAGCAAAGTCCGGACTTTTTAAAGATTTTCATTTCCGAAACCACCATTGCTCTGTTCACTTCAAATGCATGTTGCTCTTTTGATTTTGGTCCGATTTTCGCACAACTAGTCTTATTGTGTAGAGGAACAAAAGAACTTGATTAGTGAATAAAATACATTTGGTAAATTTGCTTGGAACTATGACTTTTTAGTTCAAATATGTTTGAGGTGGTCAGATCAAAAATACTTTTTTCACTAATGTATTCTGTACAAATTTCGGAATCATTTCGGAACGGTCACATAGTATACATTCTATGGGAAATAACCTCTACTTTTCGAATATCATGGTCTCGTTCTGCGCCTAGGTGCGCAAAAAGGTTTAAGGAGATTTTGAAGCTTTGTTGCTGATATGGAGGCGCATGGTGTTTTGTGTAGAATAGTTAGACTATCTACAGTAAACCAACACGTTATACAATAGATTTAAAGTAGTGTTCTTCATTTTTTATGATATTGCTGACATTGGTGAACAATAACGGAAAATCTATTATGAAAACGGGATCATAGTTATAAGAAAGGGGCAATGGCACTGTATGGAAAAATGGATTTAATATTTTTCGACTTTTGACATCAAAAATGAGCTCAGCACCTCAAAATTAGCTTAAATTGTGATTTTCAGTCAAATTAGGTAATATTTGAGGTTTTGTCCGACTTTTGTTTGAAGACCCGCCACTGTGCGACGCACAGTGGCTGGAGGCTTGCCAAAACCTCAAAAATTTATTTTTGAAATATTGATATTTTATATTTTTCCTAAATTTCTCATGTATTGAGTGATGTATATTCAAAATTTTAAGATCATCGGATAAGAGCACGATTTTTAACATGAGTTTAAACGTAGCAAAGTCCGGACTTTTTAATGATTTTCATTTCTGAAACCACCATTGCTCTGTTTACTTCAAAGGCATGTTGCTCTTTTGATTTTGGTCCGATTTTAGCACAACTAGTTTCATTGTGTAGAGGAACGAAAGAACTTGGTTAGTGAATAAAATACATTTGGTAAATTTGCTTGGAACTATAACTTTTGAGTTTAAATATGCTTGAGGTGGTCAGATCAAAAATACTTTTTTCACTAATGTATTCTGTACAAATTTCGGAATGATTTCGGAACGGTCACATAGTATACATTCTATGGGAAATAACCTCTACTTTTCGAATATCATGGTCTCGTTCTGCGCCTAGGTGCGCAAAAAAGTTTAAGGAGATTTTGAAGCTTTGTTGCTGATATGGAGGCGCATGGTGCTTTGTTTAAAATAGTTAGATAATCTACAGTAAACCAACCCGTTATACAATGGATTTAAAGTAGCGTTCTTCATTTTTTTATGATATTGCTGACATTGGTGAACAGAAACGGAAAATCTTTCATGAAAACGGGATCATAGTTATTAGAAAGGTTCAATGATACTGTATGGAAAAATGCATTTAATATTTTACAACTTTTGACATCAAAAATGAGCTCAGCACCTCAAAATTAGCTTAAATTGTGATTTTCAGCCAAATTAGGTAACATTTGAGGTTTTGTCCGACTTTTGTTTGAAGACCCGCCACTGTGCGACGCTCCTTGACGTGGAAATGGTTGGACGTCTACTCTTGGAACGCTCATATGTGTGGTTCTGCGTGACTGATTTTTTTTGTGCACAATGAATGTATAAATAAATCCTAACATTACACAAGAAAAACCATTATTGTCTTGCCTTCAAAATCGTAAAACAAAATAACTTTCGTTTTGAGCACTTTACACCAGACGGCCCCTTAATTTAGTTTCGTGGGAAGAAGGACAAAAAAGTAAGGAGTGTTTTAGTGGTTAGACACGAACATGAGTCGTGAGTCCCACAAAGTGTCAATACACCAATACAAGCCAAGCTTTTGAAGCTTTTTAAACTTTATTATGAAAAGACACACACATACATTTTCTGATCCCGACAAACTGAATCAAATGGCATGTGACTCTAGGCCCTCTGATCCTCGGTTAAAACCTCGATTTTTAGAGCGATTGCATAACCTTTCTTTATACGAGAATGGCAAAAATATGGATAAAAAGATTTTTGAATACATTATTTTTCAACCAACTCCCGACAAATACACAATTGAGACATTTTAATGTGGAATGATGTGAATAACTCGAAAGCACTTAATGCTCAGTCGTGCCGACGACTTCGTTCAGCTATTATTCCACTATCCCATCCAATTTGATTAAACGTTCCGAACACCACATCCGATCTATATAGTAGTGCCCAAAGCCACGAAACCAAATCTCCATCCATTACTACCCGGGAAATCGCTGCTCTTCGCTTGCGGGCAGCTCAAGTCAGAAGCAGTTTCGGTTTCCGGTGCAAAACGAATTGATAGAGCAATAGAAAAGTGACGCTTGCAACATGCACCGAACAATCGATTTTTAAATCTGGCAGGCCAGTTCCGAGGCACTCGACGCGGGCTGAATATAGAAAAAAACCGGGAGCATCGTAACTAACCCGACAACCTGCTCTGCAGCAAAGAGTTTCCAACACGACACATATCATCATCAATTTTCGTTATTTTTCAATCTAGAAAAACGTGATATTGCAAACGAATAGGGGTTTATGCTGAGCACAAAAAAGCAGCGATCGAAAGAGTTTTCCAGCAGTTTAACAGTATCGCCTTTGCCCGGCCCCACTCCAGGTTCGATTCAGGCATTCAGTCACAGCTCAAGTGGGGTTGAGGAGAGGTGGAGGTAGAGCCAAGCGCCCTACAATCCGGGTAAATAAGAATTGACGGATGAAGTGCTTCTGGCCCCTTCCCCTTCTGATAGTGCTATAACTGAACAAAAAAAACAGCAGAATGGCAACGGAAAGCATGGCACTTGTAGTGCATCAGGATCGGTACTCGTTCGCACGATAGAAAAACATACACACCCTATGTAGCGTGCCAGACTATCATCGGACAATGTTTTGCACACAGCCATTGGATTAGACGGAGAGACGATTGGTGGGAGATGGACGGGGTTTAATGCTACAGAGAACCGTTGAAAGTTGACACGGTCTGGGATCTGACAGGACGCAAATTTCTTTGGCGCTGTAGTAGTTTAGTGGCTAGAGTTTCACCTCTTTGGTTGCACCTAGGGTGAAATGTTGCATGGGACTATGTGGCATAGGAAGATTATATTAAATTATGGCTGCCTACAAGTAAGCTGGTAGATTTGAGTGTCGAACATGGAGATTGATGCATCTTCTGCCAGATGAAACACCCGTTTTGTCAATTAGGTTCTTTGCTGACAAAGGTAACCTCACTTTTCTTGACAGTCCACTAGTACTGGTTACATGGACTTGGAAAAATTTTATGGACGATTAGACTCGCTCGAAGCAAATCGCAAAAATATTTCTAAGTCCATGTAAACAGTACAAGCGAACTGTCAAAAATGAACACTCGAGTTCATTTGTGACGATACCGGAAAGTATTCACTAAAACACTTGAGAAGAGTATTTAGGTAGATCGATTCGAAACAGTCATTTTCATGCGGTTGTTGTTCCCATGGTAGCCGTTCGCTCTTCACACGGAAAAAGCACAAAGCATACACTTGTCAAACATTCGTTAAAAGTATTTTACCTTTATAATTAGGTTCTTTACTGAAACACTTAACCTCACTTGACAGTTCGATTGTACTGTTTACATGGACTTAGAAAAATTTGTGGACGACTAGATTAGCTCGAAGCAAATCGTAAATTTTTCTAATTCCATGTAAACAGCGAACAAGCGAACTGTCAAAAATGAACACTCAGTTCATTTGTGACGTCACCGTAAAGTATTCAATGAACAAGGATTACCCAAATAGAGGTAATGAACGCCTTCAATCTGGACCCACATGTGTCCATGAAGTAATACCTAGCATCAAAGAAAGATGGAGGAAATTAAACACCCTTCGTCGCTCGGGTGACCGTTTTGTCAACGCCCTAGAACCCTACACGGGATTACGGCACGCAGCCATGGTGCTGCTGATTAGAAGGGGAGTTGAACTGTAACTAATTTAAATTAACCTATCAATTTATTATGTGGCAATGCTTGGGTCGGCTTTCGAATCGGTGATGAAGGAACTGTCAGCTTTCCGGATCCCTTCGTTGTTGTTGCTAGGTTAGGTTTTGTTGCGTGAAGAGAATGATGAAGCTTATTTTATTTGCTCGAATCATCAGTTCGGCTACATTTTTATAACTGACTTTGTATGCCAAGCACGTGGCCAAAGGTACTAAAATAGGAAACAGAGTTTTTTTTTTCACTGGCCACATGCCAGCATTTTCCAAATAAAACTTGTTAACATGGCTGCTGTAAATTGGATGAAAACAAACCGACAACCTGTTGTAAAGTCGGACGAACGCAGGCGGATGGACTGAACAACATAATGAAACTGTTTTCACGTTGCGGGAAAAAACAGGTGCTGGTGAAAATGGTGTTTCCCCGTTCCCGAGTCGTTCGTAGAATGGAAGCCCGTCACGTCAATTAGTTCGTTTGAGCATATTTTCTTTTCCAGCGCTGTTTCAGTATCATGTGCTGTACCTTTCATAGTAACTGTTAATTGTGGATTTCATACATTGCATATCGTTTTTCATAGCTTTTGTAAATAAGTAGACAATGTCTTTTTCAGCGAATTTACTAATTTACTATTGCTGATGACAAAACTTTGTCGATTTGAAGTGAATTGTACCATCGAGGCATCCTTTTCAGTAAAACAGTGATTTGTAATCAAATTATCGCTTATTTATCTAATAATAGTCTGAAATTAAATGCCACAGGTTTAAAGAAATTTCATAAAATAAAGCGCATTTTTGCGTCCAATCAGAAGAATATTAGTTCTAAACTAACCCGGAACAACCAAATCAAGTGCTAGATGCTACGCACTTTGCCGAAGATATCATAACTCTAAAACTAAAAATATTTGACACTACGGTTTTTATTTTCAGGCCTCTGTTTCCCATTGATTGCATGCTGCTTTCAATGTAGAGGCATAAAGCTTTCACTGGGGAAAAATATCCTTAACAATATACATTTCTGCAAGAAACATGAATTGAATAGAAAATGTCTACAAAAATAAGTACTTGATCGGCAATCACCTTCAGGGACAACTGTTCGGACCGAATTGTCAACATATAGCGCAATACAACTTAAATTCGGTTATATATCGAGTTTCCCGACATATAAGTTTAATTGCGCTGTATGTTAACAGATCGCTCCGAACAGTCGTCCCTGAAGGTGATTGCCGATCAAGTACTTATTTTTGTGAACATTTTCTATCTTATTCATGTTAAATGGCAAATTGTAAGACTTAATTTTCCTATATTCTTGGAAAACGAACAAGAAATCTCGAGTTTCCATAAGATGCACGCTAAGTTACATACATAAATACATGCATACTAGCACACGCGACATACAAACGCCCGACGATCAAACACGTTAACGTACAAACGCTCGAGCCGTTCGCGATCATCTTCGCCTGCGTTCCGATAAACATTTAAATGCGCCGGTGATTAAGTGAACCTTTTACACTTACAAATTTATGAACACGGTCTCAAACGCGAACATATAAACGCTCGTTTCCACACGATCATAAAGTTTCCACGCCGCCTTATCTGAACCGTACGCTCAAAATCACAATCAGAATCACAGTCCGCTGCAATTGGACTCCAGCAGTGTTCAAGTGGGTAATATTTCCCGTGTCGTCTGCAATTATAGTACGTGATTTTGACAGGGAGCTTTTCCGAGAAACAAGCTTTAGAATTCAGTGGGATCACCCTCAATGAATTTTTTTTTACATAACATACTTCCTGGACAGGAACATTATACTTTGACTGGAAGGAGGGCAAAGATTTTCAAACACATTAAACTGTCTAAGTTCGCCAAAGAAATATCTGTACCTGTAGCTTGGAGAGCGACAGTGGCTGGAAAATATCTCTTGCCTTACCTCAAGTAACACAGTTGTTCTGTTTTGGCCGGATTCGACATCTTGCTATTACGGAACTAAGCCACGGGGTGGTGCCCAAGGATATGAACTCTCCCATATATTGGGCAAACATCAAGAAGACGCAAAAGACAGTTGTCAGCAGGATGCAGTTCAAGGCAAACTGGCGCTCTGCGGCCAAGTGCCAAGTGAATGAATAAACGTTACTACCAAACTTTGAGTATAGAACGGAACGAGAAATGTGGTCAGAATGGATGTTCACCGTCCAGCAGAAGTGTGATATTCCGGAGGAAGTAGGGAAGTAGAGAAGAACTGTAAGCGGGTAGATCTACCTCAAGGAATATCTACAGAAGCGTCTGCTTCCTTTGTTAAAGCAACACGAGCGTCCTACGATCATCTGGCCGGATCTAGCTTCGTGCCACTATTCAAATTACGGTGCTTAGAGTTCTAAGGTGATTCGTCTTCGGCAGTAACTAGGTGAGGAGTGAGGTAAGTATGCTGCAGACTGCGGGGAAGAAAAACGACAGCTAAAAACTTTGTTTTCCCACTGAAATCAAAGCAAACATATGGAGAGAACTAGTAAACAACGTTGTTAGCTATCGTTTCTAAAACCAACATGGCTGATCGGCGTTTTTGAGGATCGTATCACCTGAGAATAAAAACTCCTTGATTCAAATGTTATCCTGGAGCGGTGTAACTTCGTACCCAAGAACATGAGCCTCAACGCACCGCCCAAACCCAACTAAAGCTCATCAAAAAATACTGAACAATTATAAAGCAGTCACTACGGAAGCATCCCAAGAAGGTCTAATCTCAGGCTGAAACTGGAGGAAGGAGCTGCAGCTAGTGCTGGTTCTAGGGTATTTGCAAGGTCAACTTTGTACAATAATGGCAAACAAAACTAAACCAAAACCGAAAATTTAAAAATTTCTGCTATGAAGCTAATCGTGGATTACTTGGACTAATCTAAAAATACAAAAAAAAATCAATATCCGAATTGACTTCGTTGAAGTGGTTGTGCAAGCTAAATGTTCCTTTCTCGTCTTCCACATCTTTTTTTAATACTGCACATATCGAGGCGAAACTTTCACCGTTGAAGCACGTGTACATTTTTCAAAACAAATCGCTGTCACAACATCCCAAATCCGACCACTAGAGGCTCTGATGTCGAATAAATAAACCGTCTGTATTCCTAATGGGTCAGACTTAATCTATGGTTGATATGAGGGCACTGAATTAAGACGGTCAAGTTTCACCTTCAGTAAACGTTCTACGCCGCGAATCCTTGATCCAACACGGGAAGACCTAAAGTCGCCGGCAACTGGTTTGCTTCTGAGATTCACTCATCTCGACAGATCAAAACGTCGAGAATAAAAGTAACGGTTACCTTTATTCTATAAAAAATGCCCACTGGAACTGGTCTTTGTCGCTCACTTCGCCCTGTCAAGGGTAGACGTAGACAGTAGACTGCACGTGTACCACTGAGAACTGACGCACAACTCAAGTTTTAAAAGTGTGTAAGAAATAAAACTGTCGTTTTTAACATGTCATCAGTAAGTAGCAACTTGCCGGCACTACGATCGGCCATCAACCACTATACGGGCCTTGCGTGCAAACTTGAATACAATAGTGATTCACGAACTTGTGTGCGATGGTTATTTTCAACGTATTTTCAATTAAATGTTTACACAGGATTTTGAAAAAAGTTTGTTCTAACTTTGATGTCTGTTCTCTGTGCGTGTAATATGCAGTGGTAGTGTAGATGCTAAAGTACAATACATTTTTTTATAACACGGTGGAATTGAACAATTTTTTTTAATACTGTGCATGATTTCTCTTTATAAAAATCATTGATAGAAACATTGTTTTCCAGTTGCATGACCTCTTAAAGATTGAATTCCTTGAGAACAAAACTAGTTCCAGATCATGTTTGCAATGTACTATTGGAGATAGTATAAATTAATATACAGTTCTTACTCATTTGTTTAGAAGACTTAACTGAGTTCGGGTTACACATTAATAACGGTGAAAGAAAAAACGGTATAATTTTTATTGTATCGAATACTCAACATGCTAACGTGTGAACACACAGAAAAAAATGTTGGTAAAAATAAGAGTTTTTCACTCTTAGCAAAAAACAACCAACGCATACTCTTAGTTTAAAAATAAAACTTTTGTTTTGAGTACTACTCTTCAT
Source organism: Topomyia yanbarensis (assembly GCF_030247195.1). Taxonomy (NCBI): domain Eukaryota; kingdom Metazoa; phylum Arthropoda; class Insecta; order Diptera; family Culicidae; genus Topomyia; species Topomyia yanbarensis. The sequence continues at coordinate 21,394,104 of NC_080670.1, read as the reverse complement.
TTGCTTAAAAGGAAAACTTTTACTTTGATTATTATTCTTGATTTAAAAGTATTATTTTTAACCTAATAGTTGGCGTTGGTTGTTTTTTACTAAGAGTGGAACACTTACTTTTACCAATATTTTTTTTTTCTGTGTGAATGAATACTTACGTTCGCAATGAACCTGAAAAGATACAAAAGTATTGAAGTAAGATTAATATTGCCAAAAACTGTATAAAATTCAAACAAGACACATGACAGCACAAATCGTGATATGAATGGTGGTGGGGGGTATAAAGGGGGGTTTTTGAAGGGTGGTGTGTTCAAGGCGACTTTGTTTATTCATTAGTCATCTAGATCGGCAAATCCAAGTAATTTTGCGTTTATTTAAAAAATCCATCAGCTTGATATGTTTATATGAAAATTTAGGCTGTAACCGTACTCATCATGCCGTAACTCCGGAACGGAAACTCCATTGGACAAAAAAAACAATGGCAATCTAAGGGAGCGTTATATCGAACGACTGAAAAGAAGTGTGTGTATAAATCGTGTTCTTACACACAGAAATTGACGAACTGAGTTGAATTATATATGACCTAAACCCGGCCTGGAGGGCCGAGTTTCACATGCCATTCGATTTTCAAAGCATACCCAAAAATACACAAAAACTTTTTGTGACATAGTCGTAACAATAAACCTGTGTTAGGCGATATAGTAAGAGGTATTGGAGGAACAATACCCAGTATTGTAACCATATGTCATACTGCAAGGTTCCTACCATTTTCCGATCCTTTTGACACGGACAGCGTCGATAAAATAGTTTTTGCATGCATCTACTAAATTGATCAGATTTGTAAGCAAACCATTTGAAAAATTATAATTACTACTCGCATTATAATAGACAACAAACCATTTCCAGTATTGTTTGTCAAAAACATACCGTAGGTTTTTATTGGTATAGTAATCGGTTAAAAATCTATTTTTGAACTATATGAGAAATTGTAGAAGCTCTTAACTGACTATTTGTTATCGGCCTAAAAATAATCCCCCAAATGACGGAAACAATTAACGGTAAGGTGCGCTTGTTGTCGAATCACGATATTTAGGGCTCCCTTTATGCGGGTATGCTTTCTTCATGATAAAGGTAAAAAAAAGATTTTATATTTGTCAAAACTCGTCGAAATATCAATTGACGATAGATTCATCCGGAGTGTTCATTTGTGTTTACATTTTGCGGCTTTGCACCGTTTCGGTTCCAAGGCCTCGGTTATGAGGCTAAGCCGCATCCTTCTGGTACTAAGGTTCCTGAAGGGTATCGGATGATTACCGGAACCCAGTAAAGTTCAACCGGAAATAAGCCGGAATTCTTGCTGGTTCTAATTCGTATTCCAGCAAAGTTAGACAGCACGCGTAAAAACGCATTGAGGCTTATCCACATTTGGTGCTGAAATCAAAATAAAATTGGCAACGGTAGCAAAATGTAAACACGAATGAACATTCGTGTTTACGTTTGACAAATACCTATTGTCAATTGGCATTTCGACGAGCTAATAATAAGGGCCCCAAATAAGGCTAGATGTTGTTGGTTAGAATGAAAACTCTTCGAATGTAAACATAGTTCATTCTGTGGCGTCAAACTGGCGCCCAAGTTGCGAAATCGTTAGAGTTCAATGGGGAGCTGATGCATCGCCAGAATTTTTTTTGTTTCTCAGATTATGTTTTAGAAATCTTCCGCAATCATCCAACCCTTCACCAACCCTTCAGGAACCTCTGTTTAAGGTGTATCAGTACGAGTCGGCTTGATCGAAACGGCGCAAAGCCGCTGAGGATCCGCTGACTCGCATCGGGTCCAAGCAAACCTGTGATCCACTCGTTTGCCCGGCTTACTCAAACGTAGGGGCTATTGCTCGAACAGCACGCGCAAAAAGCGATGTGGCGTAGCCGTAGCGTAGGCGGAATCAAAATAAAATTGGCAATGCCAGAAAAATATGGGCCCCCATTATTGGTTCGAATCAAAAGTTGTCGAAATGTCAATTGACTATATGTACATCCGGAGTGTTCATTTGTGTTGACATTTTGCTAGCGTTGCTATTTTTTTTTATTTTACCACCCCATGTGGCTACCCCACTAGGGTAGGTGGATCACAGGTCAATTTGCTTCTGTCGGCGACCACTTCGCGACTTTATGCCGCTTCGGTTATGCGGCTAAGCCGCATCGAAATGCTACCCCTTAAACAGAGGTTCTTGAAGGGTATCGGATGGTTACCGGAACGCAGTAAAGTTATACCCGAAATGAGCCGGAGTTCTGGCTGGTTATAAGTAGTTTTCCGGCTCCAGTAATACAACCGATTTTAACTAGAATCGGTTTTGTCACTGGAGCCGGAATACGAATTAGAACCAGCCAGCATTCCGGCTGAGCTTAACTGGAAAGTTTCTTAAAATCAAATCTGGGAAATAAAAATTTTCTGGCAACGCTCCAGTACCCGTTGAACTCTAACGATTTCGCCACGTGGGCGCAAGTTTGGCGCTAAAGGGCGAACACGAAATTATTGCGACACATTCAACAGGGCATAACTTTTTTACCATTGGGTAAAAATCAACCAAATTTTGCACACTTCCTCATTGATGTGTATTGTTTACATGCTGTCAAACTCGAAGTCGTGTTTTTTGATTCAAAGAAAATGGAGGTGAGCCAACGCGAGTCGAGAGCACAAATTCTTTCCAAACACCTGGAATTTCCTGACCTGTCGCACCGGCAGTTGGGGAAAATGTTGAACATTTACCATTCAACCGTCTCCAGAGTGTTGAAGCGGTTCCAGGAGCGGTTGACGTTGGACCACGGCAAAGGAGCTGGAAGAAAACCGGGACCGGAGAACAAATAGACGGAGGGAAAAGTGAAGCGGATGATTAAAGCAAATCCCAACGTCTCAAGCCGTGATTTGGCTAAAAAGATCGGAATGTCGCAGAGCTACGTCCAGAATGAAAAGAAGAGAGCTGAACTACATACATGCAAGGTACAGAACTTCCCAAACCGCGATGAGCGGCAACAATCGACGGCTAAAACTCGGGCACGGAAGCTCTACGGGAAGATGCTGACAAAATATGGCTGCTGTGTGATGGACGATGAAACGTATATAAAAGCCGATTTTAAGCAAATTCCGGGGTTGGAGTTTTTCACCGGCAAGAGCAAGTTCTATGTGGACGACAAATTTAAGAAGAAGAAAATGTCGAAGTTCACCTCCAAATATCTCATTTGGCAGGCCATCTGCTCTTGCGGACTGAGGAGTGAGCCTTTCGTGACAAAGGGCACAGTAAATGGCGAGATCTACAAATTTGAGTGCTTCGAGAAGCGCCTTTTGCCGTTCTTGCAGCAGCACGACGAAGCTACGCTATTTTGGCCAGATTTGGCATCATGCCACTAGTCTAAAAGTGTCCTGGAGTGGTATGAGGCCAATTCTGTCCATTTTGTTCCAAAGGACATGAATCCGTCAAACTGTCCGGAGCTGCGCCCGCTGGAGCAGTACTGGGCAATGATGAGGCGGGAACTTCGGAAGAGCAAGAAGACAGTCAAAGACGAGAAGGACATGTTAAGAAAAAAACTGAGAAACTGGTATCGGATGACACTGTAAAGACTTTGATGGAGGGCATCAAGCGAAAATGCGTTCAATTTTACACTCAAGGCTCCATCGATCAACTTTTCTTTTGATTTTTGAAGTAAATATATGTATAAAACTACCCTAAAATTTTGGTTTGATTTTAAACATTATAAGAAAATTGGATATTTTCGGTGTCGCAATAATTTCGTGTTCGCCCTTTACGGAATGAACTTTGCTTACCTTCGACAAGTTTTGATTCAAGCAAACAATATCCAGCCCCACCAACTCGTTCGACTAGCAAACTAGTAATGGGTGAAGTCGATGCGATTTTTTTCAAAATCAATTTCTTCAGATTGAAAAATCGATTTTTTGCATCCGATCTTTTTGGGTCGATGTTTGACGACATCGATTTTATTGATTCAATAAAATCGATTTAATGAAATCGATTTTTCTTTCAAAATTCCGATTAAGAAAGACGCGATTTTTTACACAATCAATCTTTTCACCTGAAAAAAATATCAATTTTTTGATGCGATTACTCCCTACTCGATGTTTGACAACATCGATTTTTTCGAATTAAAAAGATCGATGTAGCAAAATCAATTTTATTTTTCGAAATACCCATCACAAAGCAAACGTCAAGTGATACTGCAGAAGAGAAAGAGTGACTTATACTTATAGTTTCACATCGTTTGATTGAGTCACTTAGGTGCTCCATATTGACGGCTCTGTCTGGTACAAATTAATACATGTATGTACAGTTTTACTTTTTTTTGAGAACTTTTCCTTGTCACGTGGTTGGTTTTCAATAGTTGGAATAAATAAACAATATTTACAATAAATTACAATTTCTAGAATTTCCGTATTGTTTGGTGGAAAAGAACAACGGTAATCCATCAATAACTAACAGAGTTATGATCACTCAAAATCATGACGCAAAAACGTGACATCGATATATTTTAGATTTTGGAATGACATCTAGCCCCAGATATTGCAGTTAGACATTTTCAATGTCAAAAAAGTTTCGCCTTTCATTCGAATGAAGTCTTCGATCAGGAAATGTGATTTGTGTTTCATATAAGATTCTTAGTGACTGTTTTTAATTCCCAAAACCAAAGTCTGTACATTATTTTTAATCAACAGTATATGGTTTTCATTAGTGGTAGTTGGTGCTATATTATCTGTGCTTTTAGCTTTATTAATAAGCCCACGTTCTGTTGAGAACACTCACCATTGTTGGCGTACCTAAGTAATGTGATTACGGCAGCAGTGTTCAATGTTCATCCCCAGCGTTCTTTGTCCCAGCACTCAGAGCTATACTTCAGCACTCAAATTACCGTGGTAAGGCAGTTGCGAGTCCTTTTCCCGGAAGGTTGGAAGACTTTTCCCCGTCCCTCCCACATTCTGGTAATCTTGTGCACTAGTACTACTTTATGCAACATGCATACAAGAGTCTGCCGTTTCCAGTTACGTTAACGTTGATGCAGTTCGACACTGTGCACGAGGACTGCGTTGATGACGAGCCTGCTGACGATGACGATGATGAAGCACAAAACACGTTGCAACTTTGAATGGATGGGATGGTTGAATTCTCTCGAGCTCCCAGAGCGCCTACCAATTTGCATACAACGCCAAACATCCGTGGTCGGGTGGATTCGAGTTTTAAATACATACACACATACACGTATACACGCGGCCTCTACTGTATGAACCATATCTATTTGACTAGTTGGCATCGCGCCCTGCGTTGCGAAAAAAAGGGCCATCGTTAGAAAGTGCTGGCATAGAAAAGTGTATCACATTTTCGAAATTGGTCTCTGGTGGTGTGGTTCGGTGCTAAAACCAACGGTGACGACGGCTGCTAGGATGAAACGGCGGCTTCTTTGATGCTCGGTTCACTCACTTTGCTAGTCGAGTGGAGTGGCGCGGTAAGGCGAGAAATTGGTACGTGTAGATGGATATTCGCTGATCAAGCTATTGGAAGGTAAAACTAAGAGTGATTCAACTAGCGGACGGACTTATCGTTTGATATTCGAAAAGACGAAGGAGAAAAATTTGCAAACTATCGCGTGTTAAGGGCACAAAATCTATAACAAAATTAGTTATGGAATTTGCGTTTCGACTTCGATTCAGCAGAATCCAACACTAACTTGGCGTCAGGACGCTATTTCCAAAAACGAAAACACTGCTTGCTAAGCTAATCCAACGACTTCATTAATGCTCATCAGCTTATCCAGAATTTCTTTCCTTGCGGAAGCTGGAGGTTCGTTCAGAAACACAAATGGTGTTTTCGTTAGCGTCATTCAGGCGCCAGCTTAGTTTTGTCGGATTTTGATGAGACGAAGTTCGAAGCGAAGTTCGATAACTCATTTAGTTGTAAGTTTTGTGCCCTTAATGCGCAAATGTGGTTTAAAACAATGTTCTCCTTAGTTATGAAAAAAAAATTTCTTCACTAATGAGAAATACATAGTGCATAAACTTAGGATGATTCGGCTCTGGTTTGTAATAGAATTTTTTTTAATCATCTATGTGAGGATGGGTACTGATCACAGACAGCCAATTAGATTGTCAACTACACTATACCAACCCAAAAAATCTCTGTTGAATATTCCCTGTCAAACCATTCGGAATTTGATTCGGAATCCTGAATGGAACCGGTATGGATTCTAGCTCAAATGTAACAACCGATTCTGAAACCGATTGAGTCGGAATCGGTTGTTGCATTTGAGTTGGAAACCATACTGACTCCATTCAGAAATCCGTTTCCGGGACGAGTTTTACTGGGTTGTAGCAGAAATAATATCTTTATAAAAAAACAGAGATGCGAACCCTATTTTTAAATTCTTTTAATACTGTTTAAGGTGTCATTAAAGAGCTGGAGTATATTTTATATTAAACATATTTTATATAGGCTCAAATGAACAGGAATGAATACTTTGAGAAGGCAAAAAAGAATTCATTGTAAAGAGCACAATTATTTGCGTTATTCTCTTTTGGGGATTTCAGCTCATGTTTCATTCAGATCGAATTACTGTGCAATGGAATCATTATTGCACTGAATTAAATAAATCTCCATTACACGACTTGCAGATTTCAGATCGGTCGTCAGCTTAACACAGTCATCGTTTATTCGGCGTAGTCAATGCCACCCAGAAAAATTGACGAATGAAGGTTGATCCCAACACCAAATGAACCAAAACGGGCACCTTTATCAACACAACTTCGGAGGCGGTACGTTCGAATTAAAATGTAACTCTACCGATGTTGAACATAAAAACCCTCCAACGAAACACCGCTTCCCCTCGCCAGGCTTCCGAACCAGTGGAATTCCGGTCGTTTTTCCAAGTAATCAAAATGTTCGAAACCAGACGTGCTTATCAAATTTCGCTTTCATGTTTAAATTAAAAACACGACCCATCTTTAAATGCCATTCATTTTTCCCATCGAGCTGAACCCATGTTGAATTAAGAAGACAACAGAAACGGCCCTGCAAAAGGTGAATTGAAGACCGGAACCCACAGGAAAACATCAAAAGACCAACAAGCCAGCATCAGCATCTCCCGGTGAGCAAACAGAAGTGATTTAGCTGTCAATTTATGAGACACAACAAGAATACCCGCACAAACACGTGTCTAATTCGTCAAATTGAAACCTCCTGGCTGGCAGTGGTCTTGCCTGAGCCTCTCCCCTCACCGGAAGCCCCAAAAACGATTCAAACTGTAGAGTGCACATAACAACATCAGGTTCCACTTAATGCTCGTACAAATGGGATCACTAATTTAAACGAATTGTCTTCATCATCCTTTCCCCGGTCCATCCGCATTCGAGAGTGACGTTGATGTGAGCATTTAAGAAATTCCACCTTTGTCTCCGACTCTGGGGCCCGTGTGTTGTCATCCGATGCAGTTCGGTCTGTCTGTCTGTACGCTATAGGCCGAACTAAAGAGATGCTTCCTCGGTACGGTCAGGGTTGCAGGTGGTTTGATAAATGTGTTCATTTTTGGAGGAAATTTCGAAAAAAAGTTGATCATAGAAAAAAAAGCAGAAAAATTATGGTAAAATATTCAATTAATTACTTCAAAAGTTTTTTGAAACATCTCGAATGAAAAGCTAATTTTAAGATACACTTAGAACTACCTTATAATTTTTACATTTCAAACGAAAAAGGTTATGTTACTGATCATCATAATTATCCCTAAAAAAGAGATTTCGTTAATTTTAGTAAAAGGTTGAACATCCGGCTAAATTTCTAAAAAAAATCTCACTAGGAAAAAATTTCATTCCTTTCGCGTTTTCAAATCTATCGATTGGCGAAGTTTTATTTTGTTACACGGCAGCTTTTGAAGAAAACTTTGTTGACACTTGACACTAAGTGTACTGTCGCTTTATCCAATTGAGCTATCGCCGTAATATTGTTATGGTGAGGCTTGTTATCATTTTAATCTACAGGTTTTTGGAGCAGCGTAAATTGATTGACAAATAAAAAAGACCATCAGAGTAATATTAACTTCCAGCACAAATGTTCAATGTTATATACACTTCTTCAATATAGCATAAATGGAAGATATTGGAAATGGTAACAAAAATTAGAATGGAAGTTTAATACTCGAATTATAATGATGGAAGATATCAGTGGTACAGACTAGAAAAACTCTAGAAAGAGAACTGCGGAGACTCCATTTTGGATCGATTGGATTCGCGTTTAGCTGTCAAAAAACGAATCCAATCGAAAATTGCCTATCCTTATAACATTGTGTTACCATGCAATGCCGGGGCATACGTTGCCAAAAATGCTGTTTTTCTCTCCGCAGTTCTCTTACTAGAGTTTTTCTAGTACAGACACTTTATACGCAGACAGATAAAAACAGTAAAACTAGCAAACATGAATGTAAACTGGCATCACTGAAGATCCCACAAGCTTTGCATAAACTTTTCTACGGCTCATGTACGTACACGTGACATGACACAAATACTACATCACTAGCTAGTGGAAATTAATAAACAAAGACGGCAAAAGCAAATGGGATTGTTTTCAACCAAGAACCTGCATTGGTGTTCGTGAGACCGGCCGACAAGATGTAGTATTTGTGTCATGTGACGTGTACGTACATGAAAAATAAAACAACTTAAATTTAGGTACTTTTGAGTTTTGCAGCGCTTTCGCACATATTAGTGTTGTCATAAACAAAGCGAGAGATTCGACTCAGTCGAGTTCTTTCGTGTTATAAGGTACTGTTGATTTGTTTGAGGTATACTCAAAATTAGGTAGATTCATATCAAATTTAAGTATATTTAACAACAAGGTTGGGTATAAAAAACCTATCAATGAGTTGTGATTTTTGCCGTGGTTAAAGGGAAACTACCTTCAACACGGTTTACTTAATTTTACCCTATTCCACGATAGCCCATGTAGAAAACTTTCAATTTGTCGAGCATTTTCACTGAAATCTCGACAAACATATGATTACGGCCTAAAAGCCAACTGTCAAAATCCACTTTGAATGGAAATTCCGGACAAACCATTACACGCCAATCACAGATATTGTAAGTAAACGAAAGAGAAAAGTTTTCTCTTTCATAAACTGTTGTGAACTGTGTTCGGCTAGTAACAGTTTGTCCGGAATTTCCATTCAAAGTGGATTTTGACAGTTGGCTTTTAGGCCGTAATCATATGTTAGTCGAGAAATGACCTCATCGTGCCTCGTTCGGCTGCACCTTTTGACAGTAATTCACAGCTGCAATTTCGCTAGTCTGTGTGCAAAGTGTCTGTAATCAGTTCAGTAGTATTCTCAATATGGTGAGTAGGTATCATATGAAAGTAGTTCATATAGTTTCTGGAATGGTATTCATTTATACCGACTATCTACTAGAACCCTGGTGGACTTGTGAAACTTGTAAGCTCACCCGTTCACGTTATCGAATCGGATAAAATGCATGCATTCTCGGAGGGACGTTTAAAATTTCGAAAAGGGCGACCAGAATGCAGACTCGAGGACGAGGAGGCATGCCGTAGGATGGAGTTAGCACTTACCAACTCTGGGACTCGACAAACATCTTAGTTGAAATTGTCGCAACCTCTGTGGATGGGCGAAGGTGTGTCATGGTAACAATTAGCTTAGGTGCACTGTTTGGACCCATTCCAGTTTGGCATTGCGGTGCACCTATTGTAGGGGAAATAATGCAGCAAAGTTCTGCGTGTAGGCGGCACCGGAGTAATCAAAGGATGCTTTCTTAGTTTCAGGCGGAACATACGAGCACATGTTTCAAGGATTCATTCTAAGGATGTCTATGTACCTATGTAACTTATTCCGGATTTACATCTCTCGGGAGGTTCATAAATCCAAGGGCAATTGGGTTATCAAATCAAGAATAAAAATTTTCTTTTTTTACATAAACCTATAGAGTTGATCTTTTTAAATATAACAATATATATGTTCAACCAACATTCAGTCATACCATAGTAAGGGCCCTTTTTCATACGTTTATTTGACACGGCATTTGCAAAAGCTTTTTACGCCAGTTTCTTTTTTTACATAGCACGTTACAAAAATCCTTAAGACTAATTTTAACTATACTAGTAATTTGTCTAAAACTAACACTGAAACCACTTTATTGTTTGCTTTTTTCCTTACATTGTTGTATTTCATAATGAACTAGTATTTTCGGGTGTATTTATTTACTTATTGTCTAAACATAAAAACAATATTCTAGGACAATTTTATTGGTGAATATAGTAAGGGCCCTTGTTGGCTATGTAGTTTCGCCACACGTCGAAAAGGCTGGATGCTGTTTGTTCGAATCAAAACTCATCGAATGTAAATAAAGTTCATCCAAGTGGCGAAATCGTTAGAGTTCAACGGAGAGCTGGAGCGTTGCCAGAACATTTTGATTTCCCAGATAATGTTTTAGCAAACTTCCGGTAATCATCCGATACCCTTCAGAAACCTCTTATTGCGGCGTACCAGAACAATGCGGCTTAGCCGCATAACCGGGGCCTAGGAACCGAAGCGGCGCGAAGCCGTTGAGTATAAGCCGGGCGGGGTGGCCGCCGACTTGCCGTCGGAAGCAAGTAAACCTGTGATCCACTCGTTTGCCCGGTTTACTCAAACAAAGGGGATATCCCTAGTTTAAGTAGCCACAATGGGCGATGGAATCAAAATGAACGCTAGCAAAATGTAAACACAAATGAAAATTCCGGATGAACCTATTGTCAATTGACATTTCGATGAGTTTTGATTCCAGGGCCCATATTATTGGCTCGAATCAAAACTTGTCGAAATGTCAGTTGACGATAGGTTCATCCGCAGTGTTCATTTGTGTTTACATTTTGCTAGCGTTGCCAACTTTATTTTAATTCAATCATCCAATGTGGCTACTTCAGATCGCTCTTGCGCGTGCTGACCTAGGGATAGCCCCTATGTTTGAGTAAGCCGGGCAAACGAGTGGATCACAGATTCGCTTGCTTCCGACGGCGGGTCGGTGGTCACCTCGCCCAGTGGATCCTCAGCAACTTTGCGCCGCTTCCGTTCCTAGGTCTCGATTATGCGGCCAAGCCACATCGTACTAGTTCACCTTAAACAGAGGTTCCTGAAGGGTATCGGATGGTTACCGGAACCCAGTACAGTTCGTCCGGAATTTTGACTGGTTCTCATTCGCATTCCGGCTTCAGTGACACAACCGATTCTAACTAGAATCGGATGTGTCACTGGAGCCGGAATAACTGGGAAGTTTCCTAAAATTTAATCTGGAAATAAAAAAAATTCTGGCAACGCTCCAGCACCCCGTTGAAATCAAACGATTTCGCCCGGTCAAACCATTCGGAATTTGAATCGGAATCCTGAATGGAGTCAGTATGGATTCCAAATCAAATGCAACAACCGATTCTGAAACCGATTGAGTCGGAATCGGTTGTTGCATTTGATTTGGAATCCATAATGACTCCATTCAGAAATCCGAACCGGTTCCGGAATGAGTTTAACTGGGCGCCACCTGGACGCCAGTTTGACGCTATGCAATGAACTTTGTTTACTTTCGACAAGTTTTGAATCGAGCCAACCACATCCAGCCTTGATTCCAGCAAATAATAAGGCTGTTCGAAACGCTCATGTATTCTATTCTATATTTTACATCACCGGATAAAACAGATCGATCGCAATGCTGAGATGGCCTGCGTTAAGCCAGACCGAGCTGAGCGCCATAATTTTTTTCTGGTATTTTTCATGTTAAAATGCATTTTTAGGTAACTTATCATTGGCGTGGCAAATTAAAGACCACTTATATGCTTTCGTTTGATATTTGTGTTCCCAAAAATAATTAGATGTGGCTGTTGCTGGTGCTATGTTGGATGCGATAGCGATTTTAGAGCATGTATCTCTAAATGGCGCTTGGTCCTCTTTGGCTTAACACAGGCCAGATGTAGTTCTATTTTTCGAGCACTTTTTTGGATCAGATTTAAAACAGATCCACTATTCTGTTTTAAATTTTCCACAATACGAAACACGAATAGAACACGAATATATTTTTCATTAGTATGTGTGACGACTGTCAGCAGAAAAAACAATATGTGTCACATAAGTGACAAACAATAACGAAATCAAATAAACAACATTTAGATCAGGTGGCTAAATCATTGCATTGGGAACACCGTGTTCTAGACATATTTTGACAGATCTAAATTATCCGACGGCTTGTCACTTTGAAACAAATTTATATCAGAGCGTTGCGAGCAGCCTTAGGGCGCAAAAAAGTACCAGACATTTCTCTTCTATTCAGCGATGCCAGATATGAAGACATGTCTTCATTTTGAAGACATTTGAAGGGTTTTGAAGACGGGTTTTTCATTTCGAAGACAAATTTTTTCGGATGTGTTGACTGATTTCTGGCAGAATTGTGGCTCAAAATCAAAAACCGGCTCAGAATCTTGGTCGGTGAAGACAATGTCTTCATTTTTTTTATGAAATGATAAGACATTTGAAAAATATATCTGGCGACCTCCAAAAACGGTTTGTTTCAAAATCGTCCAAGGAAGTTGATTGGAACAACGTTGGACGACGTCCAAATCACCGTTCAACAGACGTCCATCGTTGGACCCGTGTTGAACGATTTTGTAACAATTTTTTGGACGTCACAGTGGGTATCCCTGCTTTCATTACACTTACTGGGACATTGACGTGTTAGTAGATAATGAAAGTTTTGGTGAAAAATTGATAGACAGATAGTGCCCTAATTGTTTAAATTAAAACACGTTGTTACACTACCGGCATCTGTATAATGGTTCGCGTAGTAGTCTTCGTCGATAAAACAACAATACGCAGAATCCAAAGTGTATCGATGTTGAACCAGGTATGCTCGAACGAACAAACGTTCTTTTGTTCGTGTTAAAGATCGTTTTTCCATTTTTTTTACTTTATGTGTGCACTATTTCACAAAACTGTCCTTTAAAAGCAAACACAAGTAACAGAATGCATGCATTTTCAATGAATTCTGAATACTATTTTGATGCATATTATTACTACATACGTAGCTGAGGGATTTGCACACCTTCTGTAATATCAATACAAGTATCGAGAAGCGTACCCTGATTCACACATGGCGGAGCACTCTGTCGTAATTTGACAGTAGCGATCGCGTCATTTCAAAACAATAGTTATTTTGTATGGGACACCTTTAGAATGTCTCTGTCATGTCCGTTCGTCGGTGTTATAACTGTTAGATTCATTGAACCACATGGTTGATTGCGATATTTGATTATACATACGAAAAGTGACGGTTTTGATAGACAATGCGAATTTCAGATGGATGAAAAAAATATTTTGATTGTTTTAATACGAAATTATCGCTTTTATTTTGCTGTAAGGCCGCTTACCGAGTGGCGGAAAGAAAAATAGCTAAGACTGCTACTGACATCAGGATGTGAGATGCGGGAAACTACATACACTTTATATAACAGACTTGCGGAGAGAAAAACAGCAAAACTAGCAACCGTGAACGTATAATGGCATCACGGAAGTTCCTATAAGCTTTGCATGGGCTTCCTCTTGTACTTCCCCTCTCAAAACCGTCATGTTTGTTTGGTTGCACTGTTTGACAGTCCGTTTGGCTGCAATTTTTGACACTTTGCTAGTCTGTGTATAAAGTGTCTGTACGGGAAACCAGCTTGCAACCAAGACGGATACAATTGGGCACATTTTTTTTCTATGCATGAGTGAGGTTGCCATTTTTCTTCGATGATGCCATTAAAACAGGAGGATGTGGTGAAGAAGAAAAGCATAAACAAATGACGTAGTGGGCTTTCTTGTTGATATAAGTTTTGTTTCGATTCGGTCGAAATTTTTTTTATCGGTAGTTTCGAGACAAAAAGTGTCCCTAAGTGTTAGAATCGGAAGATCCGAGGTGGAGCTCAGCCTTTTCTCTCTTTCCATAGTATGCCAAACATAAACATCAGGACGCTTGTTTACTTTCAGAGGTCTGGCGGCCATTCTTAATTTTGCAAGTATAAAACTAATACACTAAAAAATGCCAAATGTTCCACCCTTTCTTTCTCCTCATCTTGGCTTACTGGAGCCCGTTAGGTTCACGCAGAATTTTATTTATGCATCGATAGCATACTTTTCTATCCGCCTCTCGTTTTTTTTGCTTTAATTTTTATGCATAGGACATATTCGGTCTACCCACTCATTGAATGCTTACTAGAAGTATATGCTAGAAAATGCATAAAAATCACAGCAGAAGAAAGGAGACGGGGATAGAAAGTATGCTGACTATGTACACTGAGAAACAAAAATATGCATTTTCATGCATATACTTCCACAGTCGCGATTCGCTGGTTGGACACTTTTTAACCTAACCGCATTTTAGTTGGACCTCCGCTAGACATCGGTACTACATCATGTCGAATAGCCTCACCTACTTTTACTCATTTTTGACAAGGTACGGTTTTTTCACAAATGAGTAGATTTGACGCGTTTCTGGCAAAAACCGTATCTTGTCAAAAATGAGTAAAAGTAGGTGAGAGTAGTCGGAATGATGTAGTACCGATGTCGGATGGAGATGACCTACTTCGATCAGACATCATATTGAACTATCAAACAAATTTTACTCATTTTTGACTAAAAGCGTTTTAGTTGCAATGAGTAGCTGAGGATAAGCGTGTTGATAATCAATCTGACAATATTTAGAGATGTGAACAGATGCATTTACACTACCAACATCTCCTTTGGAGAGTTTTTGACATTTGTCAGTCGGTCCAACTAGCGAATCAAATTCGTTGGTTGGACAAGGCTGTGGCCCAACCAGCGAATCGCGACTGTAGTAAGCATTCAACAAGTGGATAGACCGAATATGTCCAATGCATAAAATTTACAGCAGAAGGAACGAGAGGCAAATAGAAAAGTATGCTATCGATGCATACATTCTGCGTGTATATTTTAATTTATCAGTGTTGTTCGCAACGCTGATTTATTCTATATGAGCTGTTCTATTTTACCGACTAAAACAGTTCAATCGCAATGCTGAGATGCAGTTCTATTTTTCGAGCACTTTTTTGGATCAGATTTAGAACAGCTTGACTATTCTGTTTTAATTTTTTCAGAATTTGACGAGTGACAGCAGGTAAAACAATATGTGTCACATAGGTGATAAACAATAACAAAATTGAATAAACAATATTTAGAACAGATGTATTATGACAGATCCAAATTATCCGACGCAAGCCGCATTGCGAACAGCCTTAGACAAAAAACAGGCGATGGGTGCAGATCTGTCCAACTTCCAGCCTGACGTCTAGACAAACACGTGAAACGAACACATACCCAAATGTATGATTTACATACGTCTTACTTGTGGCTAAAACATGCGATTTTCTTATGAAATTCAGTATATTATTTGGCTGAGTGTATATTCTATTTGTCAAAATGTTTTTTTTCAGCTTTGGTACGTTGGTTCAGCCTTGGTTTTCGAGATAAATACGAAGCTTGCTCAATATAATTTGGGAGTGTATTTTGACACTGACAATTCGACTAGGTCGATAAAACAGATTTAAATACGCACTGAAATTATATTGATCAAGATTCATATTCATCCTGAAAACAACAAACCGAACGGTTTTAACCATTATTGGATAACCATTTTTTAACGTATTCTTGAAAAATGCATGATTCCGGTTGGCATTATGGCTCTGAACTAATTAAATCGGACATATTGATCTGTTAATTACTTTATCTACTAGCTTAACTTGCATTTGTTTATAGATTCAAAAATTGTGCAAAAAATCACGAGAAACTAACGATTCCTTGAATCACTGCTCGAAAAATATGTTCTAGAAAAAATAGATTTTTGCATGGTAATGATACTTAACGACCTATTCAGTGTATCGTCAGAATTGTGAATATGATAAATATTGTGTGTGAACTATAGTCTTGCAAAGACATTCATTGCGCCGATGTATAGTATATAAATCCTTCTAGGAAATTCAACAATTCAACCGCAAACATTACCTACAGCTATTCGGTACTCCATCGCCCGTTACAGAGTTTACGGATTTAATCCCTCTGTTCTGAACTGCCATATTTCAGCTCCAACTATGCCATTTTAATCAATCAAACTTGCAGATCAGTAAATAAAATTGCAAATTCATACAGCAAACCATCACGATTCGTTTTGAAAACCATGCCAACTTCCTGCCCGCATACCGCTAGGTTACCTTTTGTGCACACAAATCACCTCCGGATTCCACCGCCAGTTTGGACTGGTTCAGGAAGTCAAACAGCAGAACCCAAAAGCACCGCTTCAGCAGGGATCCGGAGCTGCAATTCACTCACTACAGTAACAATTGCATATACGAGCCTCCTCTACCCCCCCCCCCCCCCGCCCTCACTGCGCATCACCCTAGCGGTCAGCATCTGGCAGGGGATTAGTGTCCGGGAGGGGCAGATGGGGTTCGCTTTGGCACTGCCAGCAATCATCTCCCAGATTTGAAATCTCCTTCAGTGGTTGGTACTCAATCGAGATGGAAATTTTAATCCTTCAGTATTATTCATGACTAACTTTTGCCGGTCCCGGGCTCTGGGGTTTTGCATTTACATCACAGCGGGGGGGTTATAAGCTCAAGCCTTTCGGTACTTTTGCTGGCAGAATAAAATGAGGGGACTTGAACATTGAAATAGCTTTTTGGAAAGACCCCACTTGGCAAACAGAGGATTTATCAATCAAACATGTTCCGGTTTTGCAATGTGCGTGATGGATGTTGTATTTAACTATGGCATCCCACTTGGATGTGTGTGTGTACTTGTGCTGTTGTTTGATGATGTGCAGTAGCTTATGGGATTGCAGTCAGTACAATTAGAATTTCAAGCAATACAAACTTTTTGGAGTGGTGTGGTAATCAAGAACAATTAGTTCACTGTTCATGTGTGCCAATTAAAGTCAACAAATGCAATTTGAATTAGATGCCGAATACATTGTTGTTGCCATTCCGTGGATGCTCTTGAACCGATTGAAGAGCCGGACTGCATTTTCGATTGATTTGATTCCCACACGTTACATGGCACAATGGAGCAGAAAGCTACTTTCGGCGAACAGGGTCTATAGTACAATGTATCGAAAATCATATTTTTGAGAATTACAAAAAGACACACTATTAGCTTGCCGTAACATTTGTTTCGCATGGTTTAAAAAAAAAAAGATTGTTTCATTTACTTTTAGGAAAGCGGATTTTTTGAAATATTTTTGGAGGTTTTTTTTTATTTCGATTATACTGCCCATGATCGCATATCTGTCCCATAATGATAGGAAATCCCATAGAAAACGGGACAACTAAGCGATCATGGGTAGTATAGAGGTTTTAACCTTAAGGTCATTCGCCTCTTCGGGTTAGAAAAATCTCTTATGAAAAATTTCTAATCCTATGTGCGGGGTCGGGACTAGAACCCAGGTGCGCTGCGTACAAGGCAATCGATTTACCAACTACGCTACGCTCACTCCCTTTTTTGGAGGTTCAATTGGACATTTAAAAAGGGATTCGTGTTAGAATCACTCACTATAATTGCAGACGAGACGCAAAATGTAACCCACAAGAACACTGTTTAAGGCCAATATTGCTTGACGATGTTTGCAATGCCGTTATTCAATTGAGTCTAGCCTAAAACAAATTGTTCCTCCAATCTCATTGATCGGCTACCTCAGAATGTCATACTCCAGTGTTAAATGAATGTTCTAAATGAATTGATTGTTACATTAGCGCTGAAATTTTAAGAAAAAATCCGATTGCGAAGAATGGGAAATCTGCTGTCAAAACGAGTGAAACAAAGAGTTGTGATACAAAGAATGTCAACTTTTCTTGGTGGAAATAAATGGGTAATTGCGCAAGCAGTTTTTTAGATTTTATTTGAAAATTTACATGTAAGTATCTAAATAAACGTCTACATACTGTTCCCATATTTTTTCTGCATCAAATGTGTATCCATTTTATACCTACAATATTATAGTTTCTCCAAAATTCCAAAAGTTTTAATATCTTTCCCATATTCACGTTAGCCACCACCGAAGCAGCGCCTCTCTTAAATATTTTCATGACAGTGTTACCAAATATTATAAATAACAATATAGTCCGCTCTTGCAAATCTCATATGAATCATAGAAGATACAAAACGTGCGCCATCTCGCGACGAAAAAGCATTCTAATCAATCACCAGTACGAAGCACCAGTAATTATAACAGCCAGTCAAGACAATAGGAACGATTGCACTTAAATTTTGACCTTACTACAAATCGTGTACACTTTGCGTAAGTTCTTGAATAAGCTTGTTTCAATATTGTAAAGAAGAGTTATTGCAGGCGTTGTACATCTCAATGGCCGATTCGGTAGCACAGTTTGGCTTCTGTGAAAAACTCTACAAGTCTCTAGGTCAAATGTGTGTATTTTACATTATGATTTCCTTTATTTCTGCAGAACAATCTTGAGAATGACGTCATGTGGGTTTTTTTTTCTAATGTTTACACCTTGTACTACATTGCACCGTGGGCAACTACTGATGAAGATCTGTCATTTGCATATCACAAAATTTGTAGTGATCTTTTGTGTCACTGTGGCGCTAGTGTGATGTCTGTTGTGAAACAGAGGAGTGGACCATATAGTTAATTTAAAATATTTGATATTACCTAATTATAAGTGCTTCGAATCATTCCAGAACGATATGTTCTGTGTGATCGTTTCGTGCAATATCAGTATTACTTCATTTGAAAATTTTTCCCAAAGCCATTCAAGCTTCGCTTCAATTTGATCTTCATTAGCAAAAAGTTAAAAAATCCCAATCAAAAGATCAGTACATGTTACTATTGTAGTATAATCGTTACATGCGTGCATTTTCGTTCAGTGTATATTTGACAGAATAGGCAGTATCCGATTAGAGTGTGTTCAGTTCCGCTCCGATTGTGCTTGTTTCCAATTAGCGTGTTTCTCCGTTCCGGTTTGCCGCCAAACTATGAAGACAGTATATATATATATATATATATATATATATATATATATATATATATATATATATATATATATATATATATATATATATATATATATATATATATATATATATATATATATATATATATATATATATATATATATATATATATATATATATATATATATATATATATATATATATATATATATATATATATATATATATATATATATATATATATATATATATTGGCGATTCTACGTTGAAACCGCTCGCAGATAGCGCTGGGAGGAAAGTGTTGTTGATTTTATTCTGTTCTGTCATAGTGCATATATTTTCTGTAAACATTGGTAAAAAATGACTTTTAAACACCAAATTACCGATCAATTTGTTGATAATTGTTTATGAAAATGGAGGAAAATCATCATTTTATCAGATGATGAGTAAACATCTTGCGAAAAGAGTGAAAAACATAGTGGTTTCTAATATTATTCGTAGAGCTATATGCGCGCTGTTTCGAAATGTAATTTGTTGAGCACCGTAGCCGCCGCAACAGCATTTCCCGTTCGTCCTAAGTTAAGCTAAACCTTCATGAGATGGTGTAAATTCATGAAACTCTCCAGATCACGCGAGGAAAGAATATATCCGGCTAATAGGAAAGTGTCAGCTTTGTATCATGCACAGCCGATCCTTCTCTCCGATAGTCTTCACTGAATCTCCTACGTAGTTCAAAATATAAAGGAGTTTGACATTGGTGCTGATTGGGTCTCGGTTTCGAGTTGGAACTTTATTTATGGAACGATTTTTTATAACCACAATAATACCCCGATTACATTTCGAAGAAATGTATGAGTGAAATAGTTGCAAATTGCTGTAATTTCAGAATAATCGCAAATAAAACTAAATTTCTTACTCGTTTCATTCATATTTTGGCAGTGGTAAGCTTTTTCCGAGAAGATAATGAAGATTTTGTTGTAAGCTACGACTCACTTACGGGTGAAAAAAAGCAAACTGTATCATTTTGCCAGTTCATGAGCTGAATCATAGGTGTCGCATGACTAATTTTGGCTTTGCCGCAAATCGCCAATACTTCGGGCCCATATTATTGGCTCGAATCAAAACTCGTCGAAATGTCAATTGACGATAGGTTCATCCGTAGTGTTCATTTGTGTTTACATTTTGCTAGCGTTGCCAATTTTATTTTGTGTCCACCACCCAATGTGGCTACGCCACATCGCTTTTGCGCGTGCTGTCCGACTTCGCTACCGTTCAGTCGGACTTAAACTAGGGATAGCCCCTATGTTTGAGTAAACCGGGCAAACGAATGGATCACAGGTTCGCTTGCTTCCGACGGTGGGTCGGTGGCCACCTCGCCCTGAGATCTGTGTTGTCAGTATAGAGTTCTATGCAAATCATATCACTCACACACCAATTAGGGGTTTGTTTTCCTCCAGCTGTCATATATAAAACTGTCAGTCAATTTGAACATTTGAAATAGCTCGCCTAAAGTATTTATAAGGGTTTGAAATGCTCTATGATTCTGTAAATCTTATTCCGGACATGCACAATGCCGGTTAGTCAGGCTCCATGATGAAAATAATCCGACCGAAAAGCTATTTTCGATTTGTTTTCCTCTACCTATGACAGGTGGAGGAAAACAAAACGGTGAACTCACTAATACAATTACAGATTGTCAAGTACTCTATTTTACAATTCTATATCAATACTACGTTTTTGGGACAACAACCCGGCCTACCGATAACTACCGATAAACTTTTAGTGACCCTACCGATATTAAGGAATTCTATCTGGCCACCCTGGTTACCAGGTTTCTGGCACGTTCAGTCGTGCAATAAATTAGTAGAAACAAAAACAGGGCTGGATGTTGTTGGCTCGAATCAAAACTTGTCGAAAGTAAACAAAGTTCATTTCATATCGTCAACCTGGCGCCCAGGTGGTGAAATCAACGGAGTGCTGGAGCGTTGCCAAAAAAATTTTATTTCCAGATTAAATTTTACTAAACTTCCCAGTTTAACTCAGCCGGAATGCTGGCTGGTTCTAATTCGTATTCCGGCTCCTGTGACACAACCGATTTAAGTTAGAATGTTCAAGGGGTACCATTTCGATGCGGCCTAGCCGCATAATCGAGGCCTAGGAACCGAAGCGGCGCAAAGCCGCTGAGGATCCGCCGGGCGAGGTGGCCACCGACCCGCCGTCGGAAGCAAGCGAACCTGTGACCCACTCGTTTGCCCGGCTTACTCAAACATAGGGGCTATCCCTAGTTTAAGTCCGACTGAGCGGTAGCGAAGTCGGACAGCACGCGCAAAAGCGATGTGGCGTAGCCACATTGGGTGGTGGACATAAAATAAAATTGGCAACGCTAGTAAAATGTAAACACAAATGAACACTCCGGATGAACCTATCGTCAATTGACATTTCGACGAGTTTTGATTCGAGCCAATAATATGGGCCCACAAAAACAGCGTGTTTTCTTCCGACACTATCAAAACTCTATCTAGATACATGTGTATGTATCTTTAATCCAGTAGTAAGAACGGGTGGCATACATTTCGTGTCCACAGATACCCATCATTATTTTGGCAATTAGTTTAAATTTCGCCGGCCTTCCATTCACAGCTTCTTTCACCAGTATAGAGTCCGCGAAGCGTAGGCGTTTTCACGCCGGCTGGTTCTGATTTATGGTACTAACCAGACTTGGTTATGATTTATGAATGAGGTGGTTATTTTCCGCTTTTTAACCACACACAATATAGCTTTTGATTTACCTACGCAATAGGGGTGATTGATGGTTATCAGTGGGGAGTTGAAGGTGTAAATATGCAATTTCAGTTGTTCTTTTTTTATGGTACGCGACCTTGGACTTATTGCATAAAAATTAATCTTTCACCCATGCGAATGTGAATTTTGGCAGTTAAAAAGTTTGAAATTTTAATTAGAGCTCACTTTATACGAAGTGAAAGTAGCTGTTTGTTTTTTTAACCCATTCATGCCCATGTTGTTTGTGGAAAACAACGTTTTTAAACAGCTACAACTTTTGATTGAGGTGAGATTTGCTCACAAAAACAAGTAAGGCTCATTAATGCGACTATTGCCTTTAATTTGAGTATTAGCAGTTACAAGGATCAGCTCTAGATCTGAAGTTATTGCAATTAGTCTGATTGGATTCCGATGGAGCAGTGCTGCCAGGGACAGTTTACGTTGACGACGGAAAATGATTCTTTCATATATCTTCGTTATAGTGCAATATTATTGAAAACTGATAAAACTTATCAATTTAGACTGTCGTTGGCTACGTTCTCCACGTAATTGGACTATTGTTATTATTCTAGGAGAATTGTATTGAGCATTAGAAGGTAAAAATTGACCAGCTTCTAGCACTGCCATGGAAGCATCTATCTTTATGAAAATAGGCTTTTCGTGTTTTTGACCCAACCGTTTTCAAGGAAAAATAGTTTTGAAACCCTACATGCACTAGAAAAAAGTTGGGCATGAAAGGGTTAAATAAACGTCCGACTAAAGATTATTTCGTTCGGAAAATTTCACACCATGCATATTATTATTAAACAAACTATCTGGAGATAGAGTATGTATCCTGGATAACATTTAGAAGTGAGTCTGGCATAATTTATGCTTCACTGACATGCAGTGTTGCAGCTTCACTGACGAACTATTGCTAGAATAGGTAGTTTTTGGTATTCACAAAATGTATATAAACTTTGAATAAAACCTCTAGTTAGTCGAGGTCAGTCTATCGATTGATCGTTGTTTGATTGAAAAGTTTTGAGGAAAATTAACGAAATTAATCCATTCGACTAAACATTTGGCATTGGTTAATGATTATTGTGATGGAAATCAAGCTTCATTAGCTTTCTTGGATTTCCACCACTACAAAGCATACAGTAGGCGGATATTAGGCCCACAGATCTCTCCACACATCCAGTTCAGTTCAAAATGTTGCTGGTACATTTCATGAGCTGTCCGATTCAGCAGTTTTACGGTGCACCACCCTCCCGTTCTATTTGTCAGTTCGGGTTCTTCTTACAGCATCCACATCGGCATCGTCATTGAGCTGAAAAATTTGCATATCCCATACGTTTGAAGTTTGTGAAGGCGCTGGGCTGAAAGCAACACCCCCGACCGGACAAGAAAGTGAATATGTATGTACATACATACATACAATGTATGTAGATGTATACAGTAAGAGTGTAACAAGAACAGCATAGCACGTCAAGAATGAGCAAATATTTGCATTTAAACCCTCTTATATTCGCCTATTCATGTTTACGAGGAGGGTTCGTTGGTGCAGGATCATATGAGGGTTTAATTGCATTCGGGTTGTCATGGCAATCATATGGAGAGAGGGGTCGGGCACAGCATAGTTGGCAAATCGATTGTTCTGTACGCAGCTCATCTGGGTTCGATCCTCAACTCCGCATATAGCGCTAGAAATTTTTCTAAAGAGAAATGAATGAACATAAGGTTAAAACCTTTATAATCGAAATAAAAAAAATATGGAAAAAAATTATCTCTTCACAATATGTAGGTCTTAGGAATTCTTTAACTATTTTTACATGATAGGCATTTGGATTAATTTGTAAATAAACTTACTGACACAATAGAGCAAAATTCTCCAGTAGACATTAATTTTATTGGGGCAATTACGGTTAAAATCTATACCTTAAGCTTAATGTTTTTACTGGGCTACCACGAAACCTTCAAAATAACATTTTTGCCTGTTTAAAAAGTAAAAGCTCTTCAAAAACTTGATTTCAACAAATATTACAAGTGACGAGTATTACGACTAATATGTAGGCACAATTTCTTTTTTAAATGACATTCAATTAGCTGGAGATTACTGGGTAGGGAAAGCTATCAAAATTTAGATCATCGCACAGCTAACTAACCACGTGAGCCGGAATGCACAACTTCAATTCCACACTCTGGCGACGACAAGGACATCGAAGAAGTCATCATTTGCATGTACAATACCAGACGCAGCTGCTGAAAAAAACATGTTTTTCGACATTTCCTTCCGCGGTTTCATGATTTTTCACATTATTTGCCACTTCCTCATTTTCTTACCTGGATGACGTCAATAGATTGCTTGTATTATTTGTGGTATTAATTTCTAAATAATCTGCAGTATTCATACTCTTCAAATAAAAGTTGACTCGCTGATTTTCTAGGCGTTTACATTATTTTATTTAACCTCGAACATAGTGACCTATAGTACCCCCAGATTTAAAAAAATATCGAAAAAAGCACCTCCGTCTTATTGGATTTAGCTAGAAAAAGATTTGGCCAGGCATAAAATCATTATTACCAAAACGTTGCCACACCCAAAACGGTGAGCTCAGATTTTCTGTTTTTGGGCTCACAATCTCATTCCCAAAAGCAATCCTTTTTGAACATTGAGCTGTTCGCGCACAATTCGGGATGAGCGCAACGCTCACGCAAAAAAAACGATGACACACACTCACACACAAGGAAACTTTGTTAGTATTTAGTTTCGTATCTTTCTTCTACACCTTACATTCCCCCCACCCAACCACCACAAGCAATGTCATCACCATTGCTGCTGCATTGCATTTTGTTTTGTTTCATTCTTTTCTTCGCTGCTATAAATAGCTCGTGACCTGAAGCTTCTAGTAAAAAAAATCTTATATCAGATTCAAGATTAGAACCGACAAACTTCTAATCGGTAAAAACACCTCTTTATTGCCCGTACCATGACGACACACTGGTGGAGTAGTATAATGGCGTATATAAAGCTTCACACTTATGATGAGTGAGATAATATCGTTTGCATCCCGCCGCCGCGTCGGTATTTCAGCATCGTCATTGACGCATTTTGCTTTGTACCATTTCCCCGCTGTTATTAATATTTTGTTTGTATGTATGTGTTGGGAACTAAGCCTTACTAGAAAAAAGATTAACGGGTAGCATCAAGACTGGAACCGACAAACATCCACTCGCTAAAACGCCTGCTTTACACCTTATGCCATAACGACACATAATGAGCAGTCGTTCGAATGGGCTATATAAACTTCGCATCATTGCAGCAGTGATCACAAATGGGACAGAATGGAGACGATGGTATGTGTTATTCAAGTTATCCCTGCACTACATGAGCCAACAGTGTGTAGCTATGGGGTACGATATTGTATTCCATAAGTATGAGGTTGGTTGAACACTAATGCATCGTTTGGGAGCTTTTCGCTCACAGTTTGAGAGCGAAAAAAACAGAATCAATTCCGCTCTCAACGATTCGTTTTGGGTGCAGAAATATAACATTTCCAACGAATGCTTATTTGTCAAAATCAGTGCAAAAATACCATCGCACGAGCTCACCGAAAAAACTGACCTACTTGACCCCACTCTACGCTAGACCTGTTACGCCAAACTGGGTTCAACAATGAAGTATCCTACCTGCTTTAATTAGTACAAATACACTCCTCTATATTGTTGTTCAATGCTTGTACCCACGAAGCTTTCATATGTAATTAGCTGAGGGGGAATTATATAAACAACACCTCATGACAGACGCAGAAACATATACTACGTACTATTTAATTAAATGTCTCCTAAATCCCACCTTTGAAGTACACTAATCTAAGAACGGTCCTCACTGATCCAGGAACCCATATGGAACAGGTCGTTTACCTACCTTCAGTTTGAGCGATATGCTAGGCATCGTCGTTTAAGAGGTCGCTACATTACCTAGCATTAGGTATCTTTTGCGGTACATTAAACACAAAAAAACATCAAATATGCGAAAAGGAAAATTTTCTCTCCCGGTGTGTGTAGGTATACCCGCATAAATGTGTACCATATGCCAACAATAGAATAACCATTACCTGCTATAATAGCGAACATAGACATTATCGTTTTTTCATACTCGACCATACAAACAAGGGGTTGTTAAGAACAGTCACCGTATCAAAGTATACTCTATTCCATACACATTTTGACAAAAAACCATTCATGAACCATATAGTATACAGTGCATGCATATTTCTTAAAATATTATGGTATCCCTCTTCACATTTTTAATTCTATCGATCGAAGATGTTTTATTTTGTTACATGTTTTGAAGAAAATTTCGTTGACACTAAGCGGACTGTCGCTGTAGCCAATTGAGCTATCGCCGTTATATTGTAAACTAACGTTTTTTCATCATGTCAATCTTCTGGTTTTTGGGACATACTGAACAGATATACGAATAAAAAAGACCACCAGCGTAGTATTAACCTCTACCACCAAAGTACAAAGTAGTATACAATTCTTCAATGTGGAATATACGAAAGATGTTGGAAATGATAACTAAACTGAGTATGATTGTTTAATAGTTGTATTATAATGATTGGAATTTAACCAAAATATTCCCAATATGATGAGTAGTAACGACGCTGAATCCCTCTGGATAAAGACTCGACACGTCAATCGTTTGTTTACCATTTATCTGTCAGTGTCATTCCGATCGAGCACGACCTGTAAATGGTCCTCGTTCCAGAAGGATTCGAAGCGATTTTCTTCGGAATGAGGGCTTTTGACAGATCTCGTGCTCGATTGGAATGACACTTACTGGTAAATAATAAGAATAAGATAGAGTTGGCGAGTCTTTATCCAGGTGGATTCAGCGTCTTTAATGAGTAGGTATTATAAGAATTGTTTGGAAATAGTTCAAAACATTTCTAGAATGGTATTTATTTATACGGGTACCCATCGGCAGTAGCTTGAGCCCAGTTAAACTCAGCCGGAAATGAACTGGATTTCCGGCTGGTTCCAGTTCGTATTCCGGCTCCAGTGACACAACCGATTCTAGTTAGAATCGGTTGTGTCACTGGAGCCGGAATACGAACTGGAACCAGCCGGAATTCCAGTTCATTTCCGGCTGAACTTTACTGGGAGCTGTCGCAGGAGAGCAAAACGGGCCGAATAGAAATGGGACAGTATCTGACGAAGCAAGTAGGCAAGTGAAACGTGACGACTGGAGTAAGTTAGTTTTCGTCGGTCATATACTGATCCGTTCCAAAGTCCCGAATTTTATTTCAACTGAATCAAAATAGAATCATGAAGTTATCTCAAAGTAGAAAGTTGAATCCCGTTAATCCTATCGTTTAGAGCAATTAAAGTGGAACAGGTTCTCACTCGAGCGTCTGGATATAGACGTAGAGATACCGAGGTATGTCCCTGTTAGAATCTTTAGTGTTCGTTGGCGCCACCCTCCTATCATCGCTTGTTGCCATTACGTCCGGTATGCTCAGTAGTGCATGGCACTGAATTTTTACAATATTATCTCTACAAACATTTTAATATTTTTATTCCATCTATCCTCTTCTTCTGCTAGTTTAGTTCCCTGACGTCTTTCGATCGAGTGCTTAACACGTAAGTTCTCGTCAGTCGACCCACTTTCGCACGGAGATGTTTTCTTACGGCGCTCTAATATCGGAGATGGGATACATGTCTTATTCCGTATTCACGTATGATGAATGTAGGTGGTCCCGTGCAGGAATCTGCAGTTTTGAGTACGTAAAGTAGATTTATTGACAAAAACCAGCTCGACTTGAAAGATATTTTCTGTAAACATTTCAAATTCTGAGCTAAATATGAAAACCAATTTCATTTCACTTACTGAAGTAACAATATTCCGGATACGATCGTTCGGAACAGATAGATAACTGCTTATTAGAAATTAGTACTAAACATAGTTTCCAATAACTGGCAAAGACTCAAAAACTCGCACGACTAGCAGCAATCAGCAGATTTCCGGTCAGCAAATGAATAAACCTGAAATGAAAATATTATTGTTCTAATATGACTACAAGCCAACTCTCTGTCTGTCTAGCAAGTGACAGTGCGACCAGGTCTGACATAAGGGTTAATTGTTTGAGCAGACAAATGTAACCCACATAAACGTATAACATCCGGTTGTACCTGTCCGCAATTTCATTCCAGCTGACATTAAGATGTTTGCACGTAGATTTCCGCAAATGCGCCCAAAGATGCAGAACAACAGCACTCTACTCCCTGGAACGTACTTCAAGTCACTGTACAGCCCTGATGCAGATGACAGATGGAACAACATGGTATGTGGCTCTCACAGAATCGGGGCATGTAGTTTGAATTTAATGGCTGATGGGGATAGCCGAGTTGGTGTGATAATTTTGAATCACTGGCTTGCCGATGGGTTTCTTCGCTACGGAACTTCATTATTCCCTTTCGGAAGCGTACTGCATAGTGGTTGATTTTCATGAACAAATCATGCATCCTTGTCTAAGCTGGTAAAGCTCTGTCAATTTGTTCCGGAATCTTCTGAGAGCTACTTGAAATACTGCGCAAAAAATTTGACAAAGTTAATGTCTTCTCGAATTGGCTATTGAATAGATCTCAACTATCTAAATGTAAAACAATATTTGCCCATTCTGTAAAACTTTAGAACGATTTTTAATTGATTTTCTACACGTTCTTGGTTGAAACAATCGGTATTACGTGACAATGGCTTCGGCCACATGGGTCAGCATCTTTGACAGTTAACCCAGCAAAAAGATAGGGGTGAAGGTTGCCTAATGACCATTCGTCCTAATGAATTTTCGGCATAATAACTATTCAGCCTAATGACCATTCGACCTAATGACCATTCGGCCTAATGACCATTCGACCTAATGACCATTCGGCCTAATGATCATTCGGTACAGACTCTAGTTCGCACTTGAGTAATTTATTGTGAGGCGCCATTATCTCGACGAAACGTTAGACTACCTCAAGATTGACAATATCTAGAATTACAGTTCCAAACAATTATTTTCTTTTCACCGGATCCAACATCACCGATGTGTGTCGGTACTCTCCGAGAAGACAAACGTTTTCACTTCGCAGCTTCGCTGATCTTCTCGTTCCAACTCGTTGCGGCAGAGGCGGCCGATGTGTGTGAAGATCGGTATAAATAAACATGACATTCATTTACTGTTTACTTCGAGCCACAGAGCATAAATACACATAAATCAAATTATGATGTAAAAACGTTTCACTCTCGCTCCTGTTTGGGCTCTCGTTTTCCACTGCTTTGTCGGCGATGTTCCGTGTCTCCTATCTACTCTGATGCTCGGTTGCCGAGCGTGGATAGATAAACCACAGATAACAGACGATTAAAACTCGTTTGGGGAATGTGTTTCGGTAAGACAGCGAAGTTCTTATTTTTAAATAATGCTTTCAATGCGTTTCTTTATACAATTGACTTCTAGGGCACCAACACAGTTGCAATGTGTAAAGACAACATACATATAACGGGATGTTTTCAATTCGCCATCTGATTTAACCTCATGTGGCGGAAATTCCACCCGATTTAACCTCAATCTCGCACTAACACAACTGCAAATGGATTAGTCAATAATCGCGATATTCAAACGATGTTTAACCTGTTGAAGGCGCAAAAATACCATCGGACGGTTTTCTTCATAGAATAGAACATTGCATGAAAATGTTTAACCTCACTTTTCTGACAGTTCAGAGAGATTGTTTAGTTTGACTTAGAATACCTGGTTCGAATTGCTTTCAAATTCTAACACTATGTAAACTAGCTCGCTGCGATGATGTCATCTTCCAATGTCCCACACAGACAACTGCAGATTTATGTTATTTACCGAATCAGCTGGCAACTCTGATAGTAAGTCGCTGATTTTCAACTTATGATCGATTTGAAGGTGTTTATATAAATTTAGTTCTAACCTAAATGTCTGTTATCTGTGGCCACACCAATGACTCCGGTTCGAATCAGCGCTATGAACTGAGCTTGTAGTTTGATATGTGCAACTCAGAAAGAGTGCATCCATCGGGTTAGAAATCCTACTCTAGGTACGTTTTGCGGTAGCGTGGAACGGCTTACGCATCATAAACTCGTTTTCCCTACTATATAAATAGGTATCAATGATGAGTGTTGACGTTAATTAGATTAACTACTGGATGCATTCACGCCCGTGTTATCGTTTTTTTCACATATAGGATGCCAGCCGCCGGCGAAGGAACACCGACTTTGACACTAAAATGTGGCAGTGCAGTTCGATCTGGTATTGATGCTACGTCGAATTTGGATTCATTTAGGTATGATGCCAATGAAATATGTGAAGAACTTTTCATATGCCATAATGGTGGCCACTATCGTACTCTTCGTAATACGACAGTTCTTAATTTGACAGTTCTATACAAAAATGAGAGCCTCTCTTTGTTTACTTTCTTTTTCGATT
This sequence comes from Topomyia yanbarensis, assembly GCF_030247195.1. Taxonomy (NCBI): domain Eukaryota; kingdom Metazoa; phylum Arthropoda; class Insecta; order Diptera; family Culicidae; genus Topomyia; species Topomyia yanbarensis. The sequence continues at coordinate 21,363,806 of NC_080670.1, read as the reverse complement.
ATTACGGCGTCATCATAAATTTTTCCAATATTGTTTCAAAATATATCGAAAAATTCTGATTTCCAATAGTATATTATGCTAAGAGGTAAGGAACAAACGTATAAACGACCGAGTTATCAGCGAAAGAGAAAGTAAACAAAGAGAAACCGTTATTTGCACTTAGGACCATGTTTGGCTAGAGTTGTCGTTTAGGTTGCTTACTGCAAAGTATTGTTTTAGTTTTATATAATTTTGACAGTTGTGAAATTTTCCAGAGGACCGACGAAATCGAGTGCTACGAGGGCGACCGATTAATTAATAGATTGGGTTTACTCGAAGAACAATTACTGTCGGCATATTAATCGCTAAAGTAGATTGGCTGGATGTTGTTGGCTCGAATCAAAACTTGTCGAAAGTAAACAAAGTTCATTTCATATCGTCAACCTGGCGCCCGGCCCAGGTGGTGAAATCGTTAGAATTGAGTTCGACAAGATGACGACATGAATGAACTTATGATGAATAAGGTTCATGTTTGACAATTCTCGGTGGTTTGTTTATTTTTTCAGTTGCGTGAGTGCGAGTGCAACGGGTGCTCATATGTTACATTCGAACTCACGCAACTCCTGTGTACACAAACCACCAAGAATTAGGTTCTTTACTGGCACAGTTTTGTGGACGACTAAATTCGCTCGAAGAAAATCGTAAAGAATTTTTCTAAGTCCATGTAAACAGTACAAGCGAACTGTCAGAAATGAACACTCAGTTCATTTGTGACGTCAGCGTAAAGTATTCAATTGTCAAACGAAGTTCATGCGGCTTATTTTGTGGGGTTATGACGGTTGGTGTAAAACCTAATTCAACGGGGTGCTTGAGCGTTGCCAGAAAATTTTAATGCGCAGATTAAATTTTACTAAACTTCCCAGTTAAGCTCAGCCGGAATGCAGGCTGATTCTAATTAGTATTCCGGCTCCGGTTACACAACCGATTCTAGTTAGAATGTTTAAGGGGCACCATTTCGATGCGGCTTAGCCGCATAACCGAGGCCTAGGAACCGAAGCGGCGAGAGCCGCTGAGGATCCGTCGGGCGAGGTGGCCACCGACCAGCCGTCGGAAGCAAGCGAACCTGTGATCCATTCGTTTGCCCGGCTTACTCAAACATAGGGGCTATCCCTAGTTTAAGTCCGACTGAGTCGTAGCGAAGTCGGACTGCACGCGCAAAAGTGATGTGGCGTATCCACATTGGGTGGTGGACACAAAATAAAATTAACAACGCTAGCAAAATGTAAACACAAATGAACACTCCGGATGAACCTACCGTCAATTGATATTTCGACGAGTTTTGATTCGAGCCAATAATATGGGCCCAGTGTTCCAGTTTGAAACCACCGACGGCAACCTTCTTACGAACGAGTGTGAGGTGATTGAGTGGTGCAAGCAGTACTATGACGAGCACCTCAATGGTGAAGCAGCAGAGGACGAAGGTGGTATGGCAACGGATCTTGGAGCACGCGCAGAAGACGATAGGCTGCCGGCCCCTGATCTCCAAGCAGTCAAGGAGGAGATCGGTCGGCTGAAAAACAAAAAAGCTGCCAGTGTAGATCAACTACCCACCGAGCTATTAAAATACGGTGGTGAAACACTGGCTAGAGTGCTGCACTGGGTAATCGCCAAAATTTGGGAGGAGGAGATTCTTCCGGAGTGGACGGAGGGTGTCGTTTGCTCAATCTACAAAAAGGGTGACAAGTTGGCTTGCTGCAACTACCGCGCGATCACACTACTTTGCGCCGCCTACAAGGTCCTCTCCCAAATTCTTTGCCGTCGATTGTCACCATTTGCAAGGGAGTTCGTGGGGCACTACCAAGCGGGATTCATGGGTTCCCGCGCCACCACGGACCAAATATTCGCGATTCTGCAGGTTCTGCAGAAGTGCCGCGAATACAACGTGCCCACAAATCATTTATTCATCGATCTCAAATCGCCGTATGACACAATCGATCGAGATCAGCAATGGCAGATAATGCACGAGTACGGTTTTCCGGATAAGCTAACACGACTAAACAAAGCGACGATTAATCGGGTGATGTGCGTTGTTCGAGTATCAGGGACACTCTCGAGTACCTTTGAATCTCAAAGAGGGTTACGGCAAGGTGATGGTCTATCGTGTCTGCTGTTCAACGTTGCGTTGGAAGGTGTAATAGGGAAAGTGGGGATAGACATGAGTGGCACGATCTTCAGGAAGTCCGTCCAGCTTCTTGGCTTCGCCGACAACATTGACACGATGGCACGGAACTTTGAGGCGATGTCCGAAACGTACATCAGACTGAAAGCGGAAGCCAGTAGGATTGGACTTGCCATCAACGTTTCGAAGACAAAATACTTGAGAGGAAGAGGTTCTAGAGACGATAATGTGAACCTCCCATCCCGAGTTCGGATTGACGGTGACGAAATTGAGATGGTCGTTGAATTCGTGTATTTGGGATCACTGGTAGGAGACGGATTGGCGGGAAATCGTGCCAAAATTCGCCGCCGCACGAAGTTGATTATCTACAAGACGCTGATTAGACCGGTAGTCCTCTATGGCCACGAGACCTGGACTATGCTCGTGGAGGACCAACGGAGTTTTCGGACGAAAGGTGTTGCGCACCATCTATGGTGGCGTGCAGATGGAAGACGGAACGTGGCACAGGCGAATGAACCATCAGTTGCATCAGCTGCCGGAAGAACCATCCATCGCGCATACTGCAAAGATTGGACATTTGCGGTGGGCTGGACACGTCGTAAGAATGTTGGACGACGACCCGGTGAAGATGGTTGTTGAGGGCGTGTCTACAGGAACAAGAAGACGGGGCGCACAGCGAGCACTGTGGATCGACCAGATAGAGAACGACCTGCGGACCTTTCGAAGACTGCGAGGCTGGTGACAAGCAGCAATGAACGAATGGAGTGGAGACGGCTTCTGCATACAGCAAGAGACAACAATGCTCTAGCCTGAGCGGTAAGGTAAGGTAAGTAAATATTGTAATTGTAGCAGTGTGGCAGGTGAAATAGACGCTGGACTTCCTGCTCATCAATGTGGTTCCATGTCTGGACTTCTGGGGCCAACTGAAGACTACCGATAAACCAGGTGCTGCGGGTGACATTCCGCATGAAACCTTGCTCACAGCAGCTATAGCAGTATTTCGAAAACGTCGTACCTTCTGTATCATCAACCATCAACAAACGAAGCCGAACCACATAAGCTCCAGTCGGATCCAGCAAATCTGTTAGCATCGTTGGCTCTTTTTGGAAGTTTACTAGGGCGAAGCATCTTATCACAGTATCAGTGGGCAGCTACCAGAATCGACGAAGAAAAGTGTGTCTGCCACATACCATGGAAGCTATATTGAAGATAGACTATGTTGGACCCTGTAATTATTGGTGAGCTCTTTCTGTATTTCAGAGAGCGAATAAAGGCGCTATAACCTAGGCGTATTAGCCAGGACAGGTCTAAATACCTTTGTCCCATCCCAGGAAGTTAGGAGCAAAGGAGTGACATCAACCTTTTTAGCCAAATCACTCCCAACGATTTATCAAAACCCCTTTGAACTGAAACGGTTGGTACGTTTATCCACGTTTCTTCCTTATTCAAGGTTCAAAATAGTTCGTTGATTAAATTCTTCAAATGAATAGTTTAATTACCTTATAATTTTGAATCATCTTCTACATTGTACGCTGCACAGTTGGCCTGGCCACTTTAATGGGTGTGTCAGATATCATTTCCAGGATCCCTATCTGTAATGAATGTATGTGTAGACTAGACTAGACTAGACAGCTGTTTTATAGCATACATTTTTTCAGTATTTTAATCTGATTAAATTGAATCGTAAAATCAACAGAAATAAGTCATTAATTGGTTTAATTATTGCCCCACCGAAGGCCGCTCGATACGAGTTTGAAGGGGCATCAAATTTTGTGCTGTCCTGTGCGATTTCAACTCAAAATCTTCACCCACCGGAACACAGGGTCCTTGAAATAGTCAACCCCGTATTTTAGTAGGTCTACACATGACTAGCTCGAATTGGTGACCACACCGTCGATCTCAACTATGTAAGCGGGCTTGCAGATGTGGTAGTCCTTCATAGAAGACTAGTCGCTAGTAACGCTATTTTCTTGCTTTAGGTAGGATATCACAATTCTTATCTACACGACCTTTTCGAGATATCTGTCACGGCTGAAAATTTCATAAATTAAACACCTAGCGTCAACTGGTTTCACAAATACCTTCCCGTATGTTCGCTCAGAATAAAATGGTAGTTACATTTATTAATTGTGACAAACTGTACTATATAGAGGTGCACGCAGATTTGAGACAAGATTTGAACTCGATCTTTGAAGAAGGCCATCACATTTCAATGGTACATTAGACGTAAACAGTTGCTCTCATATGCTAACAGTTCTTGTATTATCATTTCGATCAATGCTTCGAAACAAAGTGTACCAATATTTACGCATCTTATTAGCTGTTGTAGTCTTCACAAGCAACGATATAAGATTATTCAAACGTCAAGAACTGTTACTTCTCATGCCAAAACAATTAACCTCTCGCCAATTAAATTATCTTATTTCTAAATGCTCTTCAACTATGCAAAATCAACCTACGCCTAGTTATTGCTGAACTCACCATAAAGTAAGGTGCACAAACGAGCGCCTGCTTTTTTTTTTGGAATGCTTCCTCACATACATTAGTAGGCGTTGCTTCTGCCAACCCCTTCTCGTGCCGAGATAGGTACCGAAACCAGCTCCGACGATGTGATGATGGAAGAAATATCTCACCTGCCCCGACGGATGAAATTGGCTCGTGCACCGTTTATGCTAATTGGAAAGTATGCTATTATTTCCGCGTGTTTGCCGTTGTTGTGGAATAATTTTTCGCATTGCTGCAGTAACTTCTTAATCGGTTTAGGTCGGTCCGGTGGTAGTGGAAAATGTGCGACTGATGCAGGGGCTTCATGCGATGTTTGGTTTTTCTTGAAACTCCAGCTGGTGTGAGAGATGATTCTTAGATAATGTTTGCTAAATGTTCGGAATGTATGGGGTGGGGTGGGGTGGATCGGTTGAGTTTTATTTACATATGAATTTGAAAGCGTTTTTATTTTATTTTGCAGGTATCAGAAGAAATTTGTCCGCAAGGCGCTGGTGGCAATCCAAGCGTGTCCAGAATATGTTTTGTTATCCTGGTCATTGATCTGTGTAACACTAAAATACAATACAGGCCAGTCTATTTTAATTCGAACCAGCGAACATTATCCATCCAAACAATTTCTTTTTTTTTTAATTTGCTGCCTGCAGCTCGATCCGAATCAGCTGCTCTGCTGCATCAGCATACCACAGAGGCCAGTTCATCGACATCCCCGGGGTTTACCAGCGAAAACGACCCTCGCAATTCCGCGAAAAGCAAGAAGTAGTAATCAATTATTAGAGTATCCGTTGATCGGGTGCATCTTGCAGTGCAAAAAAAAACCGAAAGCTTCGAACAAACGAACAAGACTCTGACGAATGCATCGCGAATTGCGAAACGAAGCAAAAATCAACAGTTGAAAAGAGAACAAGCAAAGAAGCATCACAAAATGCACTCTCGACTGCGCTTCTCCAGGGACATTGATGGAAACGATAAAGCGTCGAGGGAGTTGTATTGTATGTCAGGCTGTGATAGGTTCTGGTTCGTGCTGACGGGTAAAAAATTCATTTTGTTCCCTGCTCCAGCTGATGAGCGAGTGGCAGTTCTAAGTTTTCAGTTTGAAATTCATTTCCCTCTTGAAGCGGCTTGAGTCGAGCTACTTAAATCGGATATTTACGGAAGGATCCCTTGTTGGACGAGTTGTTGCAAAAAGTGAACCTACTAATGGACGTCATGAGTTTATCATTCAAGCTTGATCCAAGGAACTCAATAATCGATAACCGCTGAAAAGAAGAGCAATTTTTATTCTCGTCCTAGACTGCCAGGGGTCGGTTTGGTGGAAGCGCAAAGCTGTGCTCCAACAATGCCTCAATTTCTACTTCTTCCCGTCCGCACGCGCTTGGTTTTGATCCGTCCGGTCCGTGGGAGAATAGATGAGCGTGCTGAAGGCCCAATTGATTGATGATTGTTTCGTGAAAATTGAGTCGAGACCGATGGGGGAGTTTTCGCTACAATTTGTAATATGAAATAGCGCACTAAGCGTCTGGGTTGGACGCCCTCGCACGCTGCGGCTTTGTTGATAGGTTGAACGGTGGTTTTGATAGCTGTTGCTTTATATCAATTGAAGTGTAAAGCTACATAACATTTATCAGTATTTTTTAAGAAATAAAATTGAATAGCTCTCCTGAATTAGGGCAGCAACAATTAGGTTCTTTACTGACACAGTTAACCTCACTTTTCTTGACAGTTCACAAGGGACTTAGAAAAAAATTGTGGACGATTCGATATATGAACTGATTTCTGCTAAAAGCTTCACGGAATGCACTCTCCAACATACCTCTTGCAAACGACTAGAGGTTTGCTCTAGTACACTGAATTTACTTCGGAGCAAACAATACTTGTTTCGTTCTACTCGGTGTTGCTACCAGAAGAAAAATAAAGCGAAGAGAATACTGGAACGATTTTCTTCGCGTTTTTTTTTTCCGGAGTGCTTTCAGTTTTTCCTGGTACGGGAACAAACAATGGCCCGGCACAATTGCTGCTCACATTCTAAGAGAAGAGAAGACAATCACGTAGCCAATTTGATCCAGTCCTAACCTCAATATTGAACCAGCTTCTGATTGGTCGTGTTGCCAATCATGAGCGTTTATTATATTTACCAACGGGATGGAAAACAGTTCTGCTGAATCTATTCTGGCTACTTTTCATACACATCAACATTTCATGCAAATTGAATAAAAGTCCTGAATGACGATATAGTTACGTCTACTGTTAAGAGAGACACGAATACAAATTGAATTAAATTTTTAAATGCAGCTTATGCATTGTAAATTATTGGTTGAGGTGCGATTTTCGAGGTACAATTATTTTCAGCAATTGCGAAAAGCATACAGAAGGAATCTGGTAACGATGAACGCTTGTTGTCTTTAGACTTACTGCAGGGCCTAGTCGGGAAAATTAAGGAGAGTAAGAAGCCTGTTGTCGTCTCTTCTCTTAGCTCACATTAAGGGGTAAATCAGAGATGATTGTATTCGCGTCATCGAAGGTACGGTGTCGCCATCTACAGAAGTTGTGCCTGTGGGTGATGCAAATGTAAACAAATGATGTTAATTTTTCGTCAGTTTTCAAATGGACCAATTTCAAATTTTGAAGAATATTGAGTTAATTAAATAAGTGAAAGGGATTAAATAGACTTCCGCTAAACCTTTCTGCCAAGCCACCAAACCTTTGTCAAAGTTTTTTCGCAGAAAATATGGAATAAGAATTTCACGTTTTAGCATAGGTTTTCCTTTTGGTTAATTGCAAATTGTGATTTTAATATACAAATATATTGAAACGTAATTTTAATGGTATGGGCAAATAGAGCATCAGCCCAATAAAACATAACGTATATAGTTTGGTAGTTTTTTGCTAGAGAACGTGAAGAAAAGTTGTTATAAACTGGTCGAATTTCACTGTAAGTATAACTATCAATAACACTCGTGGTTCTGAACAGAAGTAAGGAAATTCGGAATCCACCGAATTTTGACCGGTGTGTATTGCAACTTATGACAAGCGGAAACATCTGCCCAGCCAAAAACTACCTTGATAGCGTTTAACTGCTCAAAATCCACCCGTATTTCTTTAAAGCAAACTATATGCAAGTATATAGTCCTAAAATCTTATTCGCCATTACTGTGATATCCTCTTCGTGGTTAAAGACATCCGTCTGCGTGGTTGAAAACTGCAAATAACCTGCACATCAGTATATTTTTCATTTTGTTCCATATACATTGATAGCTCCTGGCGGTATAAATATGGCCAACGAAAAATACACATTTCTCCATAACAAACTAATTGTATTGAGAGAAATTTTTACCATAAGTTGGATACATATTGCTTTTCAATCTATAAATAAAATTTTGGGCAAAAAGGTCAATTGTCAATAGTTTTTATCATTTTGAAAACTTATTTGTTTTTTGCTTCACAAAAATGCGTTATGTTGAGGACGCAAAATAAATATGTTCTGCGACTTTTTTTATTCGTTTCTTTACCAAATTAGCTCGTTTGATGATTTTTGTTTTGATTGGTACTAAAAATTTCATGTATTTATGAAAAAAACGTTGAAAACGGCGCGTTTAAAATTATTCATTTTCCATCATCCATTTGTTTACATGAACTTCACGCACACAAGCTGTCAAACTCAGCTTCGTAGTCGCGAATAGAGATGCGCGAAGGCTGAAGCCGAAAGTTCCAATCGAACCCAAGACAACGGTACCAAACGAGCAATGTAAACAAATATGACGGATTTAGGAAGTAACTCGTGGGGAGTATTGAGACTGAAATATAAAGAAATGCATGTAATTATGTTTGCATACGAAGAGTAAACTTTATATACATGCATACTAAATAACTTTTATGATACAAATAAAGTACGAGTAAATTTAAACACATTTTAAACATTACAAAACCAATGATCGATTGTCTAGTCCGTCATTTTATATAACAGGTAGATGCAAAGTCTGAACATTATAAACTTACCGACTAGTTTACTTCTATTATCACGATATTCGACATAAATATTAATTTTGAATGACATCAGCGTTCCAACTCTGCGACAATATCGCTATTACTTATCAACAGTATTTTCGATATATCCTCTCTAGTGCAACGAAAAACATTCATACAGGCTCAGTTACGTGAATCAATGCGTTTTCGAGTTGCATGATTGAGTATTTTGCGAAATATTTCTCAAAAGAAATTCGTCAAGCATTCATAAAAACAACAAGTCACTCGCTGTTTACACCAAACTCATGGTTGCCAAAACTAGCAGATAAAACAGCTTGGTAAACCTTGTAGCCAAATTCACTGTTTTTTTTCTCTCCGCGTGTCTTTATATTTAAAGCATCATCTTTGGGGTAAACTATTCTTTGCTTCGGTGAATGCGAGCTTCGCTTTAGGTTCGCTTTTTTGAATATTCCAAATTTTTTTATAAGGCTCAGAAGTAATCCTCGTCGAACACTAGGTAAACTCTAGGTTTGTGGGTTTGCAGTTTTTGAAGCGATTGTTCGAAACGATGTTCGGGGTCGGTATGTGCGCCGATGAATTTTTGACAGGAGGCGGCGTGAGCGGAATTATTGACCGGTGGCGTTCGCGGCTGCTAGTTACTAGCTGTACATTTTCAGTTTAACCGTAGACTGCGAATCAAGAAGACTGGCAACTCTAACCAAAATCTGGAGATAGTAACAGCAACGCCATTTGCGGGTAAAGGTGGTACTTCCCATAGTGATGCACACACACAGATACACTTTTACATTAAGCTTTCTACCTTTCTACAATAGAGGCGCTGTAGCCTCTGTCGCTTCTAGTTTGTATGGGCGAAGGAAAGATATATCAGTCTTCTTAATATGTAATCCTTGGTTTAACCTACGGACACTTTGTCACAGACCGGCGAAGTGTCAAAAATTTACAGCCTAACGGACTGTCAAAAAGTGCAGCCAAACGAGCATGAGGGTTTTGAGAGGGGAAGTACAAGAGGAAGCTCATGCAAAACTTATGGCAGCTTCCGTGATGCCAGTTTACATTCATGGTTGCTAGTTTTACAGTTTTTCTCTCCGCAAGTCTGTGATATAAAGTGTCTGTAGTTTAACCCATTCCCCGCGTGTGATGCCATATGGCATCACCAGACATGACTTGTGCAATTCTACCGTAAGAGCATGCTTGAACAAATTCGAACTGGTTCTTGTAACCTGGGATGGGACATGCGGAGAGATGTTTTCTTTTCCATTTTGCATTCTTCGTTTTCAACTCTGCTCACATGCGCTCTCATTCTGATTCACGAGTTGCTCACATGCTTTCTCATTCTGGCTCACACTGGTTCAAAGTGATGTTTCAGAGCTGGATCAATTTGACACTCGTTTTTGTTATAGAGTATAGATTAAGCTGTATTTTGAAATATAATGAATCATAATTTGTTCAACTATCATCCCGTATAAATAAATACCATTCAAGAAGCGCTTTGACCTATTTACAAACTATTCATAGAATACCCACCACATTAGCAATACTATTGATGTATTTCTTCATTTTAATTCGATAATATAATTAACAAGACATTAAGTGAATTTCCGAGGAAGCTATCTTCCATATTCCCTGAATATCCACTGGTTTTTGAAGGATTTGATCCATCGCCAAGCTATCACTTCCAAGAACTTCAATGTCTTCCGTTCGAACTGAACCTTTTCTTCTTACCTATTGCTGCATTTTTTCTATTATGATTTATTTTCGAACCAAGCAATTTAGTGCAAAATCCGAAATAGCCAAATGATTTATGTTGCAAGTCTCGAGGAGCTGTGTGCACACAAAGGCGGTTTCCAACATTGACTGCACCCAAATCTAAATTCCCGTTCATTCAAGGAAACCGAAAGCTCCGTGTATATATGTGAGTGTTTGTGTGTGTGTGTGCGAATACAGTAGGATTTACGATTCTAGTCGCCAGACGCTAAGTCAAAGTACACGTTTGAGTTTGTGGTTCATATTTATGGTCCGAGATGGAATTGTTTGTTTTTCGCTCGTCCAGAACGGGGTTAGACGAGACCGTTGCCGATACAGCCAGTGGTTGAACCCCCCTCCGGTTCAGTGTTTAGCACGGTATTACGTTTCATTTATGATGGAAAACAAAGGAAAGCAAAAATTATGATGCTGCAGCAGTGAGCCGCTTTCGTTGTAATCCTCTCGGTTTTTTGCTAAAAATAAACTGCGGTCGGCTCGGGGCACGTTCTGGGGAGCAATTGTTTCGCGAATTCACTTCCGATGAGAGTGATCCAATATTAAATGGGTCATTTCGTATTCTGAATTGAGTTTATGTTTCAATTTATGTGCTCGCCACTAGATGGGGTGGAGTGGGGAAAAATCCTGTTTGTGCAGAGGCGGCCAGGAGATATTTGCTGTTGTTGATGAATTTTTAAACTTTGTTATTCGCTAATGAAAACTTTTCAACTGGGCAGACTAGATGTGCTATTTAGCGAGTAACTCATGAATATCCAACCGGTTGGCAACAAATGGCTCCGGCCCAATAGTTAAAATATCAAATAACTTGTGGTTTGTTTGTAACTAGGCTTTTGAATTGAAATCTGAGTAGTGATGGCTTAACTGTAATACGTTCAGTGTGAATCAAACATAAACCCATAGTAAAAGTAGATTGGACAGAAATATTTGCGATTTGACTTTGATTTTAGTGCCATCACGATGTACATGTTTATAAACAATAACTTTTATAAACCACTATAACTCTTGGTTCATGCAAGCAGTGTTTATAAAACCTAGTAAATCTGATTTCTTTGGGGGGCGCTCATTTTAGTATTAACAGTTTTCAGTAGTATCAGTAGAACTGAAGTTTTCGCATTTAAATTGATCAGCAAGCATTCATTTTTTTGCTAATGTATAAAACATACCCATTGGGATATTTCGCTATATGTAGTTTTTGGTCTTTTCCTATTGATTTCTTGTCGTCCGGTCTCACGAACACTAATGTAGTTTCTTGATTGAAAACAATCCCATTTGATTTTGCGATCTACGTTCAATATTTTCAACCACGTTTTGATAGTGTTTGTGTTTGTGATCCGAAGAATTGTCTATGCAGTGATAACGTTAAAGATACGTAGTCGAACTTTTCTTTTCATTTTTTTGTTCGTAAAATGATAAATAAATGGGTTTTAGAGAGCCATATCCCTCTTGCGCATTTTGCTGGGTTAATTGTCAAAAATGTTAATCCTTGTGGCTGAAACCAGTGCTGAACTCCATCACGGTACTGGTGGCAAACCTGCTAGACAAAATAGAATGAAACGGTTAGCAGTTAAAGCAGGAAGCGATGCTTATTGAGTTACGGTTCTCATTCCAATGAATTGACAACAGTCAGACGGTTCTCTTTTGAATCTCTCACTCATTGGAATCATTATTGAGAGGAAGGGAAATTGACCGTCATTTTATTAACAATATAAATACGGTTATGACGGTCATCTTATCACAAACAACGACCTAGAATCAACGAACAGGCGGTTTCACATAAATAGCTATGCATAAAACAAACTGAAAGATGGAGTAAAAATTAACAAAGCACCGCATGCTGCCTGAATACAATACACTGATATTATTTAGTTTACCATACCAATACAAAATAAATGATACTCAATCTGTCTATCATTTCAATGCGTTTTCTCTCTCGCACGGCTTCTGTGAGAGATAGTTAACTGAAACACTATCCGAGGAAAATGGAAATGAAATAACGGTCATTTTTGTGGTGATACAGTCACTACATTACCCTCACAATTCAAAGACCATCGTGAAATTGCACAGCACTGGCTGAAACCATTGCCAAGCAAGACTGATAGTGTCACATAAGAACATTTCTACACTTTCATAGTAAATAAATTAACCTTGTGCAGCCCAACCCCGCCTTTTGGCGGGTTACAGGAAAGTGGCTATAGAATATTCAAAACACGATTTTATGTTTTCACCGCTATGCAAACCTGTTCACAGCATTCTCATTAATCATACAAATACATTGTTTGCGTTTTGAAGTCGCTATGTTGAATACGTTCAACGTTGAAAGTTGAAAATTTGAGGAAAACGAAAAAAAATGGCAGTGGAACTTAGTTAAAAAATGTTATTGCTTTTTAAAATTTTTGGAAGAAATAAAAAAATGTTTTTGTTGCTAGCTTGTAGTACTCCTCTGTAGCTGTGAAATTATGTTGTGGACAATCGGGAAATAAAAGTTATTAGCATTAAAATTTTGACTCGTAAAATAGCTATGTTGCACATTTTTGAGGTTTAAATGAAAAATCCGTAGCTTTCGTGAGCTGGTTATGGCTATATTTTTCGGTATTCTCATTACAAAAGCAATCTACAATAGCTTTTTTTAAGCCAAACAAAAATTTTGGCAGCAGAGGGTTAATGTCATTCTAAAGTTTCAAGGCTACATTTAATAAGTTTAGTTCTATCGATGCACATAATAAAAGAAGGATTTTATTGTTCATTCAATGCCCCATTTTATATCTGATATCAGCTACTTTTCTATCCTGTACATTTGAGGATTAAATGGACACCACCCAATTACCCACTTTCTATCGATAGTCCTTGCTTGCATATTTTTCGTTACTGTAGCTTTTTTGTCGTTTTGCAGGACCCGCAACCAACCTCACTATCACGCAGAATGATATCGTAGTGCTGTTGCTTAACAGTTCCAGACACCACCAGGTGCGGAGTCATTTCATTACTAATACTCCGATATCATTTAATTCACTAATACATTCCCAACTGTGGTGTTGTGTAAGTTTCTGTGGTGTAATCGCCATTTAATGCATTTTTATCCCGCACCAATATCGCTTTATATGCATTATACCAGTTACAATGCAAAATTCTCATTAGAATCATGCTTATTCGCATGTAAATCATACGGTTCGCGTTTTGAGTGTATAAAATAAAATTACAGTTTCCTACATTGCTCTACCATTTATTTGGAAACTGCAATAAGAGGTATTCACTCAAATAATGAAACATTTTATTTTTCTTCTAAATATGAGCAACGTACCCCGGATAGAATTTTACAACAGTATTTAACCTACAAACAATCATAAAACAATAAATATTATAGTTATTACTGTTTCATCATTGTTCGATGCCAAGTTCTCACAATAGATTTACAATAAAATTTCATGTAACAATAAATTTCACGCAGGCCCGTAGCCAGGATTTTGTTTCGGGAGGGGCTTGAAAATTATTGCATAAATGTATAAATTCTGATGACTTGAGATAGTCACAGTAAACTGAATGTAATTATGAAATGTTCTTAGTGAAAACAATTCCATAACTAAGACAATAGACACTAAAAACCCTAAAAATATGTTGTCTGTTACAAGAAAAGCTATAGTGCATCGACGAATTAAATTTGATTATTATTAGTTTATAAGTTAGTAATTTCTCTCAAGATTCATCAAGAGATCAAAGTATTTAGGGCTGATTGAAAATGCTACGCATTCTAGACTACACGTTTACAAGGTGTAGAAGACGCTAAATTGGAATGAGTACAAAAATATCCAAAAACCCGCCTAACGAAACTTTACACGCATTTGCTAAACAGGAGAACGAAACCAACGTTAAGGTTGTCTCCATGGATAGGAATATATCAGTGTGAAATCCAAGTTTATCGTTGCAAAGAATGTCCGAACAAAGTGAACTTCAACTCCTATTTTCATGATCAGGCTACCATTACTAGTTCTGTGACTTCATCCGAAGTATGCGTTAACTCAACTTTATGAAATTTCTGTTTAAATGATACTGATCATGTCGTAATTATAATCCTGAGAAAAACACATGTTTTTTCATTTGACTCTCGTGGGGAATGGGTTAAACGCTACCTTCGACAATATTATCAGGCAACTGAGAATAACTATCTATTTATTTATTTAAGTAGATTCTTTTTAGATACTTTCATATCATTGGACTTACGAATTAAAAATATCGTAGACTGATTTTCCTAGATCCCTGAAACTATAGTAAAAGTCAAAATGTAAAGTGAGTGCAAAAAACTACTTATTCCACTACAATGCAAGAATAAGATCATTAGCTCATTGACGTTCAGAATTTTGCAAAACCGTTGGAACTTGAGAAGATTACCTAGATTAAGTAAATATTATATTTGAACATTTGAAGGTATTATTTCGGATTTCATGGGTTTTTGGACAATGTAAAATATATATTTCAATGATTTAATCTACTAATGAAAACTACCCAGAATTTAATCTACTGAGCGAAACTGCTCAGAACTTGTTCACTAATCGAAAGAAAATTACTTAGCACTGATTCTGAATGCTTCTAATTTACGTAAAATTAGGTAAATATATCACCACCAAAATAACTAGAAACTATAAACACAGGTGAGCTTAATAATTTCAGCATCACTTGCTTCCGACACATGGAAGAGAACACATCGCACTTACATCTAATTTTCAAAAGAGGCTTTCTGTTAGAGTTGTCTGTTTTCAAATCACAGCAAATTATCCGTTTACTGTGAAACTTTTGCAAAACTTTATGTCAATTCGTCAATTTTGCCTTTATGTTTGCGAATGTATGATTTGTTCCTTGCTTCTCGCTCTCAATAATTATCCTTCCGAATGGATTCCATTTCTCCCAAATATGACATTAATCTGCGAGTAAGCGATATCCGATCTTGTAACGGAACATTGATGTTCTCATCGTCCATATATAGGAGGATCTTAATTATAGCATTGTCACTTTCAACCATGTTTTTTAAGTTGTTCGAAATGAATGGTTTTATCTGGGCTAATTTGTTGAGCGCTAAATGCCTGACATGGTAGAACTCGCTTCCGAAAGTCCAACCTCCATTTACACCTTCAGGAAATGTTCCACATTATGAATACTCGGTCCTAAGCGAATCATCAATAATTTTATAATCACCGTATTTGGCTGGAGCACCACTTCTTGCTTCTCGACAGATTACTACAGCAACAATTATAGTAACAGTTTCTTTTATTCTTTAGGCAAGACACACAATATAAAAGTTACTATTTTTATCGTTCGCGTCGCACTGGCTCGAGCAAAAGCATAAAGTGACTGAATTTCGTGACCATTGCCTTTGGTGGTTAGAAATAGCCTTCTTCAACTTTTTCTCAAAGATTTGTTCAAACCAAATGAGCAACAAATTTTGTTAAACATCGCCGGTTTTTGAAATTCATTTTTGAAAAATTTCGGGAGGGGCTTTAGCCCCCTAGCCCCCCCTCTGGCTACGTGCCTGATTTCACGGTTCAGCAAAAAACTGATACAGTGCATTCACATTAAATTTTACTGTTTTCGAGAAAAAAAGTTATGGAGAAAAATTGATTTTTTAATGTTAAGATACATAACCACCCCCCTTTTTCACTGTAAAAGTCTATTTTACATTGAAATTTACTGTAAAAACGTTAAAGTTTATTGTTTTTGTATTGTAGCCTAACACTAAAACTTACTGTAAATTATTGTAAAATTACTGTACTGTCACAGTCAAAATCATGGTTTTGTTACTGTACATTTTTATTCGGGATGCCCCGGCATTGTATGGCAACACGTCCAATGTTATACAGGGTGTTTGGTTCTTGGTTAAGAATCTCTCGGAGGGTGATAGACTGCCATATTTGGAGAAAAAAATTGTTCTACACATACCATCAAATCTCAACCGTTACAGAGTTATTGAACTTTTAGTGTAAAAAACTTATTTGTCTTAAAATACCTCTAACTTTAAAAGTAAACTTTGTATTTTAAATGTTTAGTTCCATTCGAAAGATGAGAAAATTTCGCATTGAGTGATGCCCTCACATGTTTCAGCTAATGACTTTAAGTAGCCTTTTCAAAGTAATTTATTGAAAATTAATCAATTTTAAACGATTTTTCGTTCATTTCTTGAAAATTCTAATAGTTAACCTCATCGTTTTAATAATTCAGATTGTTAGTCTTGATGAACTGCTTAATTCGTTCTTTGACATGATTCACTTACCTTTTCTTATTTTCATGATTTTGGGTTATTCAACTTGGATATTTTTATCTCATTTTCACTAGTACCAGCTCTAATTGAAAAATTATGGCACTTTTTGTACTTTTTTTTTCTTTTTATTCGAAAGCCAGGAAAATTTTACAGTGAAAAATGTATTAATACCTTTCAGTTAAGTAAATTTAGTATTCTTTTAAAAGTAAATTAGTTTAAAGTTAGTGCTATTATTAGCATTTTCGTTAATTTTATTAAAATAGTTAATAATAAACATCACCATTATTATCGTGGAAATAATGTATCTCAGCAAGTTCTACAGTTCTTTCTTTGACTCCATTCAATTATCTCTTTTGGTTTCGACGCAAAATCGTTTTTATCACATCGTTTCATATGCAAAAATAACGATTTCGAACCCACTACATTTGTGGCGAGGTCATGCTGTGTTAACTATTAAATAGCAGCAAAATGAAAAGAGATATAGACAAAGTGTCTTATAAAAAGTTATAGAGAACATTAAGGGGCATCAAATGAACAATAGTAACGATAAATTTTGTTGATTAATAATTAGAATAATTAAAAAACTCTCCAAAAAACACAAATTTTGAGTTATTTCGTTAGTAAAAAATCATTTAGTACACTTAACTAAAAGATATTTGTACATACACTGATAGGGCATTTTCTCAGCTTTCCAATGAAATCTTGTAAATAATGATATAAAGCATATTTTTTAGATTAGAGTCTTTTAAGCACTTGCAAGACGGTTACAGGAAAAGTAGAGTAATGAAATTACAAAGAAATGAGAAGAGATAGAAATATGATGTCCAAGAACAAATTATGAATCGTCCTAAAACCCAACTTTTGGATAATGGATATTGCTATAATCATACTTCATTATTTCGAGAAAATTAGCAAAAACCTCCTCAAAAATACTAACTTTTAACTACTTTACAGCTAAAAGGTAATTAAAACTAATTACTTAAAAGATATGAGTACACCATTCAATAGGAAATTTTCTCACCTTTCGAATGGAACTGAAACATTTAAAATGCAAAATATACTTTTAAAGTTAAAGGTATTTTAAGACAAATAAGTTTTTTACACTAAAAGTTCAATAACTCTGTAACGGTTGGGATTTGATGGTATGTGTAGAACAATTTTTTTCTCCAAATATGGCAGTCTATCACTCCCCGAGAGATTCTTAACCATGAACCAAACACCCTGTAGAGTACTTGACAATCTGTAACAGTATTAGTGTGTTCAACTATCTTTTTTTCTCCACCTGTCATAATTTTTGATAGGTGGAGGAATACAAATCGAAAAAAAGCTTTTCGGCCGGATTATTTGCATGAGGGATCCAACACAACCGGTATTGTAGTCTCCAGAATAAGTTTCACAGTTACACAGAGCATTTAAACACCATTTTAAATACTTTAGGAAAACGATTTCAAACGATTAAATTGACTAACAGTTTTACGTATGACAGCTGGAGGAAAACAAACCCCCAAGTAGTGTGAGTGAAATCATTTGCATAGAACTCTATAAGGATAGGCAATGTTCGATTGGGTTCGTTTTTTGACAGCTAAACGCGAATCCAGTCGATCCAAAATGGAGTCCCGCAGTTCTCTTTCTAGAGTTTTTCTAATATCATCTAGGTATCGAAAACAGTTTAGTCGATCAAAATTCAGATTGGAACTATATTGTGTACATACAGAGAAAAAGGAGTCTATAACAAAGGACTTCTATTTCAATTTTTGCTGTGACATGTTTAATGAATTGAATCGAAATGAATGAAACTCAAAAGATTCGTCTGCTGAGAAACAATATAGTTGATTTTAAACAGAATAAGTTATGTCCTTCTGCTAACGATATTGAAGTTTATATGAATGTTAACGTACCGTAAACCAGGAAAGAGTATTTACAGACGTTCATCTTTTAATATTGCAGTAAAATATTTTTGCTCGTAAAGTCAAACAAATAGGAATCACCGCCGAACTCTTGCATACTTCCAGAGGGCTCATTCTTGAAGACTGAACGAAGGAATTGCAATTCAAAAACAACCTTAATCATGTGTAGAAACGGTCCCATTTGATTGTGCTTTGAGTCATCATCATCTTCTCCAATGACTTCCAACTTGCTCCTTACGTTCGGAGAGACTGACCTGCCCTGCAAGTAGAACTGGCTTCTAAATATATGCAACAAAAAAAAACCCCGATTTACTTCTGGGCGGTTCAACGTCATTCACAGACGTCGTATGTAAAGTAGCATTCCGACTCGTAATAATTTCATCCAACCATGAACCGAACCAGGCAGGAGAACAAGCAAAAGTGCACTACAACTTTAGACTGATGCGAGATTGATATGAATGTATCCATGATGGTATCCTCTCACAGATGCTTCTTCAAGTATTGGGCGAGCAGCATCCACCCTCCTGCTCCGGTTCGGTCCGAGGTTGCCTTGGTTTCGTGAGTTGTGTTTCTACCCGGTTTCGCCAGGTTACATCAAACTGAATGAGAACCTTCCGCCGTCGTCGTCGTCATCATCGTCGTCCCTGGTTGCATTATTACCCGAGAATTGCAATGCAACAAAGAACTTTTTATCCCCCGTGGCTTCTTTGCCACATTGCACATTATTGGAGGTACACTCGGTTGCCCTGGCAGCAGCCAGCAGATCTCCAGATATGGGTGTACTCGCGCCGTAGGAACGACACGATGGGCTGACCGTTTCGAGCTCGAGCTCTGGCCATATTGATTGTTATTATTTATAATAATAATTTAAAAAATGAACATGCATCCCCTACTTGCGATATCAGTAAACTGGCTTATGTTTATCAACAATTTTTGTTTCGTTTTCCTCTGATCCCCAACGGCTAATCGCGGACAGGGTTGAAGCGGGTTCATTATTAGAATTCGATATATTTTAATGATTCAAATCTAGAGAAAATTTTCAATAGGACGTAAATAACAATGAGAGATTCTCTTTGGGGTCTTTCTCTTCTGTTCATTACTCGGCCATTTCAACATTTACTACTCTACTCTTTGCATAATATTGTAGTAAAAACCGTCGGCTTTCGATATGTACTGGAAAATTAGCACAATGTTGTAATGACGTCGTAATAAACGAAAGAGAAAGTAAACAAAGAGAGGCTCTCAATGTTACTTACGTCCTATTGAAAATTTTCTCTAGAAATAGTAAATTTCAAAGCATGCTCAGGCCGGTGATGGAGAAAGCAGGTCGTTGATTATTATTTTGAAGCCCGTTGACGTAGAACAAAATTAAAAAAAAAACAACATTTTCTTACACACTTAAACGGTTGTCTAAATATTGAGAGTACTTAGAAAACGCCTTTCGACAAGTTTCATTCTTCTAGAAGGTGTATTTTAAAAATTAAGGCTTTTTGTCTTGGGGAAATTTCAAACAATGGATTACGTGGTTTTTAACCGACGTTTCGGCGGCATGTATCGCGCCTTCATCAAAGAATTGAAATTAAACGAAGAAAACCTAAGATATTAACTCACAACATTAATCACAACTCAAACACCCCTAATCATGTATGCACTCCAACCCTGCCAGCTCTGTCGCCTGTAAAACAGAACAGTTTTGTCGGAGCCGAAGCTCCTCTTTCCGCTGCCGCATCGATCGAGTCCCTTCCCGATAATACGTACAATTGTGCCCGACGGGTAAATTTATACGTAATGATATCGTCACTAGGAGGTCGCTGTGGATGGAGTATACGGAGGAGCCAATCGCAGAATATTTCCTTCGTTGCGGACACAAAGCTTCAAGCCAGTTCCCTGTCCTCCCAGTCGCACCAGACTGCTGCTGATAGCGAGAGATAGTGGTGACCGGCTCTGTACCGACAAACACTCGTAAAGAACGAACGGAGATTGATGTTTTGTGATCGGCCTTCTTACTTTCATATTCTGCTGCCCCTAGTAGCGACGGAAGCAGCAGGAATAAAAAAAAACATTTCTGTGAAGAAAAAAATGGCAGACCTCTAGGCGGGGCTTGTCATTTCGAGTTACGATGTGTCGTCCCGATTGTGTTCGGTGCGGAGAAAGATTTTTATCCTTGCAAAATTTGGTTTTCTTCAGCTGGCTCCGGGCACCTTAAAAAAAGTAATGGTCACACTAAATTGGGCTGTAATTGTACGGCGAGCACAATGGTAATCTACCCGTGGGATCGGCGGTGTTGGGATTTGAGCGTACTTGAATGAGCTACACAGGATGTGGATTTAATGTGCGTAGCTTAATTAAAATATGCACATGTATTAAACATGAAACTTGAGGTATAATACTTGGCAAAATTTAACACCTACTAGAGTTACCTATGGTCAGGTTGCAAATCATTCTTTCGAAATGCATCTTGCATCCATCTTGTTTTTACCTTACACAATTCTTTCGAGAGCAATTTTTTTAAATACATACCTGATTTTATGCTGGAATTAGCCAATCAATATCCCTGGAAAGTAAAAGAAAACGAGAAAATTTTCAGTGTGTTAGTAAAATTGACTTAAAATTACGAGTTTTATTGCAGTTGGGTCCACGTCGAATCTGGAATAATAAAACCTGGTGTTTTTGGGCCCCTATTGTTGGCTCGAATCAAAACTCGTCGATGGGCCCCTATTATTGGCTACGCCACATCGCTTTTGCGCGTGCTGTCCTTGTACTAGGGATAGCCGCTATGTTTGAGTAAGCCGGGCAAACGAGTGGATCACTGATTCGCTAGCTTCCAACGGCGGGTCGGCGACCACCTCGCCCGGCGGATCCTCAGCGGTTTTGCGCCGCTTCGGTTCCTAGGTCTCGGGTAGGGGGGGATATCCCTGCTCTAGTGACACAACCGATTTTAATAGAATCGGTTGTGTCACTGGAACCGGATTACGAAGTGGAACCTGGCAGCATTCCGGCAGAGCTTAACTGGGAAGTTTCCTAAAATTTAAAGTGGGAAATGATTTTTTTTTGACAACGCTTCAGCATCCCGTTGAACTCTAACGATTTCGCCACCTGGGCGCACAGAATGAACTTTGTTTACTTTCGACGAGTTTTGATTCGAGCCAACAACATCCAGTTCTCGTCGATATGTCAATTGACAATAGGTTCATTTGTGTTTTCATTTTGCTAGCGTTGTCAATTTTATTTCTTGCATCCAATGTGGCAACGCAAAATGCTCTTTACTCGTGCTTGGCTGGATGTTGTTGGCTCGAATCAAAACTTGTCGAAAGTAAACAAAGTTCATTACATATCGTCAACCTGGTCAACCTGGTCAACCTGGTGAAATCGTTAGAATTCAACGGGGTGCTGAAGCGTTGCCAGAAAATTTTTATTTCCAGATTAAATTTTACTAAACCTCCCAGTTAAGCTCAGCCGGAATGCTGGCTGGTTCTAAGTCGTATTCCGGCTCCGGTGACACAACCGATTCTAGTTAGAATGTTTAAGGGGTACCATTTCAATGCAGCTTAGCCGCATAACCGAGGCCTAGGAACCGAAGCGGCGCAAAGCCGCTGAGGATCCGCCGGGCGAGGTGGCCACCGACCCGCCGTCGGAAGCAAGCGAACCTGTGATCCACTCGTTTTCCCGGCTTACTCAAACATAGGGGCTATCCCTAGTTCAAGTCCGACTGAGCGGTAGCGGCGTCGGACAGCACGCGCAAAAGCGATGTGGCGTAGCCACATTGGGTGGTGTACACAAAATAAAATTGGCAACGCTAGCAAAATGTAAACACAAATGATCACTCCGGATGAACCTATCGTCAATTGACATTTCGACGAGTTTTGATTCGAGCCAATAATATGGGCCCCGGATGTTGTCAAAAAAGGGCAATTAAACGTGTTACGAACTGAAGAAAAAAGTGGGAGCACTGCCGAACCGCTCGGACGTGTCTTTCTGTTCGTCAGATATTTTCCAAAGTTTCCCTATAGTATATAATGTGTTTTATGGATAATCGAAGTCAATCCTTCGCATAGCCATCTCTTCTGTACAGTTAAGTGTTAATATGTGTGAATAACGTGAGAATAGATAGATTATACGTAGTGATTTTTTTCATCACATTCTGATAACTTTGCAATGCACGCGCGTGAATCTAGCCGCTAAACATACACCCGCTCGTTCCGCGTAGCGCCATCTATAAATGACTAGTTGATGCAGCGATTTTACTGATGATGGAAGAGAATTCTTGCCCCTCTATTAATTAGGATCAGGTGAAATTGTTTTATGTTATTTTTTCAATGTTTATATTTTTTCTCCAAATAATTTTCTTACTGTAAATACGGGCTAAACAAGGTAAGTTACATTCATTTTGCACTGAAATGTTGTTGAATAAGCTCCTCATGAATAACCCGTCCTACTAACCCAAACTCCTATTCCTGAAGCATCTATGAAAGTAGTATGGGTTCCCTGCACTTTTGCAAGTAGATATTGAACAAACGTTCCTTCTCTTCCTCGACGATTGTAAGGACGTGGCCAGGTGTACACAGTGATGCTTTTCCACTATGAAGAAAAAGCATTAATCCCAAATGTTTTTTCTTGCGACACTGTATGGTGGATATCTTGTTAAATATTAGCTGATCATTATACAGCCACCCACGATTTGTGCAATCGTATATGGTCAAGGCTCCGAAAATGGCAACCACAGGCGAAATTTTATTTTATTAAATTTTGCGTCAAACTATTTTTTTTTCTATTTGTATATAACATCTAATATTAAACAAAATGAATTATGAGCGCAGAAAAAAATTCCATGTGTGTCATTTATAAAAGTTTGTTAATGCTTCTTGCATGACCTGAAAATGACTGAAAGACCGTAAGGAGATAAAAAGGTATTCAAAATCCATATTTTCAACTTTTTGACTGGAACCACATTTTTTCATCGTAGTCTAATTTGAATTTGATGATATTGCTTGAAAATTTAAGATGAATAATGAAAAATCAAAATCATGAAGATGAATAATTAAGATGAATAATGAAAAATCAAAATCATCAAGATCAAAAATTCGAAAAAGTTTTGTGGACCACACCAACAGTTTGCATACTATGTCTAACCTACATTTTTTCTTACTACTTTGAGTCTACTTTTTAAAACTGTATTGTGCAAACCTTATAGTTTTATTCATTTTTGAGACAACACAGTTCATCTTATGTAACGTGACAGATGTTTTCTGCTATAAACCAATTGCATCAAGTTTGATTCAATTACGTCAAAAATGGTGACCATCTTCGACTCTGATGAAACTTCTTACGTTTCATCTATATTGGAGACTAAGTATTTTGCATGGTTAAACAAGCAATGTTTATTCAAGAGTAATATTTTAAAAAGGGCGCATGAGATCTTGAATACGCTACTTTTAAAATATATTGTTCGAAAATCGCCATTCGTACAGCAAAACTATATGATAGCGAGTTCTAATTCTTCTCTGCGAATATTTTCTGGTGAAATTTTTTAAAAAGAAAAGTCAAAAAAGGTTGAAAAATATAATTACAAAAACCAATGATTTATTTTTGTTAACGTAAGCCTAAAAATAGAAAAAAAAACAGTGATTGCATTATTAAGAAGTTATTAGTAAGAAAGCATTTTTCACAACGACTTTAAGTATGCTTCCAAATTTCCTAATATAAATATAATTTTGTTATACACTAATACTAAATATCATTTCGAAGCAAAATGCTCTTAAGTAAAATTTTCCAAAATATTTTTTTAAACAATATTTCGTGGTGAAAATACACCCTTTTAATAAGTTACTCCCAAATACCAAATTCTAAGAACATAACGCGTTTAAAATTTAATTAAATAAAATAGGTTTGAAATATAATTGCATTGTGGAGAAAATAACAATAAATGATGTTATAACAAAAACTTGAAACATATTTCAAAAATCTTTTAATTTTTAATTTTAATTCAATTTTTTTTCTGTGAATAATTTAGTTATAGAATGTCTTTCAAAATATTATTGCAATTTCATATGCTCATGAAAGATTGTCCTTCAAAATGCAGATGTTTTTAAGTTATTTTTGATTTTCTTTCGACATAAAGTGTTACTTCGTGAATTTACGACCTTTTCATAAGTTACTCACGTTTGTTCATCAAAACCAATATGTTTTTCAAAATAAACATGAAATTTCCCGGTAATACTCAGTTCCCAGATCAAGGATGATTTGTGTGCGACTGTCTCGATATCCTTGCTTCAATAAAAACACAGAACTGTAACGTGACAGATTCTGGTTGTAACGTGACCTAATAAAATCCATGAAATCGAAAAAAAAAAAATCTCTTCGCCAAAACTATATTTCAAACTCTTCTTTGATTTCCAAACTTCAACTTAAAACTGTGTTCAAGCAAATTTGGGGGCCAACGGAACAGACTTTTTCAATTTAGTCGGGCAACCTCCAAACTCACTGCGAACTCACTGTGGTACATCAAAACCTGGATAACTTCACAAGTAACATTCCTGGTTTTATGACACAATACAAGTGCATTCTAAGTTTCAAGAAAAAATCAATTATACAATTATTCACTTCTCGACAAACATATGATTACGGCGTAAAAGCCAATTGTCGAAATTCTCTTTGAAGGGGAATTCCGGACAAACTGTTACTGGTCGAACAAAGTTGACATCAGTTGATGAAAGAGAAAACTCTTCTCTTTTGTTTACTATTAACATCTGTGATTGGAGAGTAACGGTTTATCTGGAATTTCCACTCAAAGTGAATGTTGACAGTTGGCTTATAAGCCCTAATCATATGTTTGTCAAGACTTTTACATATTCAATTAACAGTCCAAACATGTAAAACAATCCGCAAAAGTTTTTTTTTTCACTATAAGCCGTCACTGATCAATTTATCTTCGTGAGTGGATATTGAGCAGACTAAATGAACTGTCGTTCAATCAATGAATGTTACCTACTGGCTGACTTGTTACCGTCCTTCTGTGCCCGTGGCAATAAATTACCGAACAACACTCGGCAAACCCAAATCCCTAACGGCATCATCGCTCTTAATTGTTCGTTCTTTTCGTCCCATCAGAAAAAAAATGTCTGCTAGAGTGTAGTACTCCTCCACTGCATCTGATTAACCCACTAGGTACCGACGTTTTGGTTTCATTCTGTAGTCAGACAAAACTACCGAAAATGTCAACTCCGAAACAGTCCAGCATTGAATTGTTGTAGCTAAGAGCAAACTCTGACTCAAGGCTGACAGCTCAAGATGTGGATTGTAAGCGGACACTACACGAGACAAATATATCTATCCATCTATCTATCTATCTATCTATGTTTGTATGTATATGATTTATGTTTGTGTGCTATTGGTGGGGATTATCCGCCCGCCAGATGGCGCTTCGGAACAAATTGTGTTTTCCTCCTATTTCGTTGAAAGTCGCAGCAACGCGCGATGGGTATTAGCTAGTACAGTCGTGATTCGCTGGTTGGGCCACACCTCTGCCCAACTAACGAATTTGAATCGTTAGTTGGACCGACTGACAGATGTCAAAAACTCCAAAGGAGACGTTAGGAGTGTAATTGCATCTATTCACATCTCTAATGATTGTCAGATTGATTGTCAAAGTAAATTTGACATAAGATTTTGACATTCATATGCTTTTTAGTTAGACAATGGTCCAACTAGCGGAGGTCCACCTAAAAAGCGGTCCAGTTAAAAAGTGTCCAACCAGCGAATCACGACCGTAGTCAATAAAAATTTGGACAGACGCTATTGAAATACGCAATATTTTGAAAACGCCCTCACATCATCAAAACATTGATCAATTAATCGATTATTGTCAATTATCCTATTCGTGCCTGCTTTATTCGCTCAAGAAATATATCAACCAGGGAATGTAAAATCCAACCACCGGTCCCCATTGGGCTAGCGCTCAATTCCCCCCGGGAGCTCCAATGCGGTGTATCATGATAATCGAAACAAATTGCATTGGAATAAGCAAATACCTAGTGATGTCGCATTGTCGCCTGTAGCCCATCGCGAGAACATACATACATATCAGCGAAATATTTCGGCCGCGTTGCCGGTTTATTGTGGTAATCCTTGTCGATGTCGAAATATGAAACAAAGGCAATGCGGAACATGAAACTGCCTCCAGATGAATTCGATGCTGGCTATGTGCCTATATTGTTCCAAATAGGATGGCGAACAAACCACTGTAGCATATCTGCATATTTCATCGCTGGTAGAACAAGTCTAACGATATTTTGGGCTGTCAAGGAAATACACAACATATTTTTTTACTGCGAGAGATGGTTATGCAAATCCCGTGCTCAATAAGGTCATTTAATCAGCATAGAATTGCATATTAAAATTGATTGAGCTCAGTTTTCTATATGTAGTAATGTAGGGTAAACAGGTCTAATACGCCACCCTTGTGAATTCCCCGGCGGTTGATTTCCACTCGATACCGATGTTCATTTCCGTGAGCTATTTATCTCTCAGCTTCGTCCCGATGTACTCTATCTACTCCCCGGCGGTGGACCTAGCCTACTCAACGGGCCAACCCGCAGGTGCCGAGGTCTGTGCAACGATTCCGGGTGGAGCATAGATTCCGGTTCACTGGCCCCCGCAACGATCCGTTGCTGTCTGTTCGATGCGATCTGCTCGAACTAGTTCCTGACGATAGATCTAGTCTACTCACGAAATACCCAGTATGGTGTAGAGGAAGGACCGGCGATTCCGGTGGAACCCCGATGACCCAAACCTGGTGCTGCGTCGCGTACTACTCGACTGGTTCTCGACGGTGGATCTAGTCTACTCTGGCGAGGAGTTCCTAGGTGGCGGAAATTTTCCCGAACCCAATTTGTTGTTTCTCGGCTTTCTACACGGCGGCGTTGCTTTGTTGGTCCCTTTGTCAATTTCTCTGCAGCTCGGAGAGTAAACTCTGTTGATCGCATCCCAGATACGCTCATCGTGGCATCTCTTCGACGATATTGCTGACTGTCACGCAGGGCATACCTCTTGCCACTTCTTATAACTTAGGGCTCTCGAATAGCACGTGTTCTATTGCACATTCGCACACTTCGGACAAAGTCGAAACCAATGCAGGTAGTTCTGGACAAGTAGCCATACCCGGACAAAAGTGCGTCAGATTGAAGTTCATCCATGCTCCCTGTGCACCATTACCGACACATTTGGGATGAGTCGTTGGGTCCCCCTTCCTTCCCTCTTGCTGACACTTAGCCAGCGAGTTCTTCATCTAGAGGTGTGCGCCGCGCCGTAAAGGTCGGCGGCGCGCCGGCGTCGCACCGATGTGCTTACTATTTTTACATGCAATCGTCGGCGCTGCGCGGCGGCGGCGTGGCGCACACCTCTACCTTCATCATGGTTTTCAACAAGTTGCAACTTTTTGTGTTGATCAGTCTGCAACCCCACTCCACGGTTTGCGTGTTAAAGTCTTCTACTAAAATCATCGGCGTACGTCCGACTAGCGAGTCGATTAGTGCGTCCAGCATCCGATTGCACTGCTCTGGGGTCTACTTTGGGGGAGCATAACAGCTACATACGAATACACCGTTCATCATGGCGATTAGAGATGGGCGGGTACGGGTATTTTTACCCGATACCCGACCCGAACCCGTACCCGTAGGATTCGGGGCGGGTTCGGTTTTTGTTATCACCGGGTACGGGTCGGGTCGGGCACATTAAAAAAATATTTATTCCGGGTACGGGTCGGGTCGGGTTTTTACGAAATATTTCGCATTTACCCGTATAAATATTTTTGAATGTTTGGGTGACCTTTTCCCGCCAATACCAAAAAGTGATAACTTATATTAAAACAAGCGTTATATTCCCATTTTGATATACAGTCGTCCTATAGGTCAGCGTGAATTGAATGAACGGGACTATCCATAGATTTTGAGCTGGAAGATCATAATCTAAATTTTGCTGTACTATTAAACGGGGAAACATTGCTTTTTGTGAAGTTCCTCGAGCATTTATTGATACACAAGATTATTCCGATTAATCAAAAATAAGCAGATAAATTGTATCCTTTTCAATTGCAAGATCACTCACAATAAATTACAAAACAATCATGGATAGAAGTTGAGCGTATTTAGAATAAAATTGATGTTTGTTTAGATGTTTTTGTGGAAGAATTTATCTTATCGAAAATTTACTAAAAGAAGCCCATTAAACTGAAATATACCCTGATTTTAAGGTAAAATAGTTTCGCAAAAAATGTCCTCGCATCTCACTAACTACACCGTGGTTAGTGACAGCTTCTATGTCAAATGATGTTGCCGAGAGGAATCTGGAACTGTGGCATTTCTGGTTTCGTTCACATGTAAAGATTTATGCCGAAAGATAAGCATTGTTGAACTCAATAAATTGATAGTCATTTTCAATGTAAAATCGTATACTGAATCCAGAATCCAAAAGATTTACCGTAGAACAGTTTTCGACTTAGAGTGAAGAAATAAATTTCATCTGTAAAGCACAATTATCTACGGTTAAAGTACATCGACATGGAATATTATTATGTTAAAGTTAGGATAATTGCATGTATTTTTGGTTGACCGAGCATTCTGTTTTAATGCGACTAATAGTTCTCACCGTTGTTACGAGTTTGTAAAACTTTTTCTTATTTTTTCCTCGTTCAATTAGAAAAATGAGCGCTTGGTCAATATTTTGGGCAAGAGAAAGCAATTCAGAAAATTATTTTTGAGGAAAACTGAAAGCTTACTAACATCCAATGAATTTAAACACTTGTTTGTTTGAATCAGATGAAAATTGCGAAAGTTATTCATTTTTTTTGTAAAATAGAATTTCCAATTTGAGTTTCTCTGGGTCAATTTTTTGAACCCTCTCTTTTTCTTTTAGAACTCTGTTAAAAAATAAAGTGAAGAATTTTGAGAGATTTTGAGCTATCGTAATATTCAACTATATAACAATAATTTCAGGCTAATTGAAGTGATAAGTCATTGAATGATTGGTATACAATACTGCGTGTAATATTTATACGAGTTATACAGAAAATAACACTCTTATGATATAAAATTCGTTGCAAACTTAACCCTTACACGTCATATCTTGAAAGTCAAGCTGCAGGGCTATGTTTTGTGCAATAATAATACAAATTTTGCTACATACTACTACATACGTCAAGCATTGTAAAGCTAATATTTTTTTTCCTAGAGCATCTAGCAGTTCGTACAAAGCTCATTTTAGTTTTAAAACCTGAAAATGTTCAAAATAATTTGAAGAACCTAAAATATTTTGTAGTTTACTCACGCACGTAACACTTCTGTAATGTATTTTAATATAGAAGTTTTGTGGATCAGTGCAGTGAAATCGATACGTCGTAAAAGTCTATGTGAATTTAGTATAATTTCAAATTACAAGCTTCTAGCCGTTTTATTAAAACTGTTCTACTATAATTTTTTGAAAATGGAAGTGATATAATGAAGTTCAGAATTTTATTTTTATTTTGTTTACCAGTGTCCCTTGGCCTGGAAGCGAATTTCCTTAAAAAATGAAAATACCGCTATGTAGCCTTGGGCTCGCCTACTTCTTCGAATCACGTAGATTAAATTTATTGATTGAAAATCGGGATCGGGTTGGGCACGGTTTTTAATTTTTTTTAATGCGGGTGCGAGTCGGGGTTGGGTCGGGTTCGGGTCGGGTACGGGTCGGGTTCGGGTTCGGATTCTTTTTCATGCTCGGGTATGGGTCGGGTTCGGGTTTTGTATTTTTATAAAATCCGGGTACGGGTCGGGTTCGGGTAAGCTTACAAAAATAATATTCGGGTTCGGGTCGGGACCGGGTACGAAAAATCCCATACCCGCCCATCTCTAATGGCGATCACGAAGTCTTCGGTGAGTGTGTTATCCACTAGAGAAGGGCGGGTACGGGTATTTTTACCCGGCCTGAACCCGTACCCGTAGCAATCGGGGCGGGTTCGGGTTTTACTATCACCGGGTACGGATCGGGTCAGGTGCATTAAAATATTTATTCCGGGTACGGGTTCGGTCGGGTTTTTCCGAAACATTTCGCACTTACCCGTATAAGTGTGTTTGTATGTTTGGATGACCTTTACCGCCAATATCAAAAAGTGATAACTTATCCTTGTAGGAAAAATATAACAAGCATAATTTTTTCCATTTTGACATACATTCGTACTATAGGAGCGTGTAGCGAGTGAACGGGACTATCCATAGATTTTGAACTAGAAGTTCATCATCTAGAAAATTTCATTGTGTAAAATTTTGTTGTGCTATAAAACAGGGAAACGTTTATCGCTTTTTGTGAAATTTCTCGAGCATTTTGAAGTATTAATGTTGTAAATTTCCTTTATCTTTCCGACATTCAAAACGAAAAACAAGTGCATGGGAAAGATATGTATTGTATGACTTCTATCGATCTGCTTAAGGAAAATAGTCTAAATTAACCACTAAACATCAATAATTGTAGATTTTTATGGCTTTATTGACAAAAATGTTTGACTTTACTACAAAATTTATTGATAAGTTTAATTATAGAGGAATGTTTACATGTATACATGCAACAATTTCCTAGCTAAATTTCAAGTTCCACAACAAGTTAAAACATCAATATTTAGCTAGACTGCATTAGCTTCCCGATTGATGAATTTGGAAAACACCAACCGTGAATAGTTTTTTTTGTTCTAAATAAACTTCATTGAAATTTATTACTAAATTCCTACTAAAATAAGGTCCGTTTGCTTTCTTGGAGCCGCCAGTGGACATCTGATTTTTTAGAGCAGAATCTTAATTTGGTACCACCAGATCAAGTAAAAAGAACAGGTGAAAATTCGGATTCAATGCTCTACTGCCAACGGTGTATGCTGAAAAGTTCCATTCAAAAAGATATGCTAAAAATATTCTGTGTTCAGCAAAACACCTGCCGTAAAATGCAGGGCTCATATTTTTGAATATCACAAACAGTCTTCTAAATATGAAACCACTCCAAAACTCACCATAATTTCAGCAACCGTGACGGGTTATTTTAATGCTAATTAAACCATTCATTACAAGCGTCAATATAATTCTATTTCACACCGAGAATGAGCCAACTACACTCAGGTTTTTTTACGGGGGGGATACGATACGCGTAAATGAAAACCGCGTAAATGAAAACCGCGTAAATTTCAAAATCCGCGTAAATGAAAACCGCGTAAATTTCAAAATCCGCGTAAATGAAAACCGCGTAAATTTCAAAATCCGCGTAAATGAAAACCGCGTAAATTTCAAAATCCGCGTAAATGAAGACCACTTAAATTTAAGAATCCGCGATAAAGGGAACCTCATTGATGGATACCGCGTAAATTTCAAAATCCGCGTAAATGAAAACCGCGTAAATTTCAAAAACCGCGTAAATGAAAACCGCGTAAATGAAAACCGCGTAAATTTCAAAATCCGCGTAAATTTCAAAATCCGCGTAAAAAAAACCGCGTAAAAAAATACCGCGCAAAAAAAACCACGTAAAAAAAAACTTGAGTGTATAAATAAAATGCATTGCCATGCGATGTGAATGACAGTGGGTGGGGAACTTGCACTGAATGAAACTGCGGGAAAACCCACTGTCCCTGAATAGGATGTTGTGTCTGCAACAGCAGTCCGACTGATTGATGGGCCTTTCTACCTCGGTCGATGGAAGTATTGAAATTTATTGACACCGCGAATAGTTCCGACTTGCTAATTTATCACCACTTCTTTTTTATTGCTTGAACACTATCATTTTCAGGGCAAAGCTGTATGTCAGAATCTTATCGAAAATAATGCTCAATAATACGTAATCTAATTCACTATTATCCTGATCAAGGCAATCTATTTTACTGCGTCTATTCTCAACGGAAATTTCTAAATGGCACAAGGTACCCTACACCGTACCGAGCCATTAATGACTACCTTCTGAGCTGTCATTTATGAACACAACCTCGTCCCATTATAACATATCCCCCATTCATACGCAACAAAGAATCTGTCTAGAATGGGAAGCTATCATGTGCACCATATACACTCATAGACATATTTTATGCATCGAAAAGATCTATGCAGCTAATCTTAGCTCGGCTACACATTCAAGCCATGTTGAACCGGCCCGACCACAGACGGATTCAGGCCCTCTTGCACCCTCACAGCAATCGTCTGGTCCCTGCCATACCAAACCACAGCCAGCCAGCACTGTGCCAGTAAACTTCAAAGCTCCCCCACCAGCTCGTGCTGCACAGCAGGATGAAACAAGAAAGCCTCCCGAAGCCACCCGGATTCACCTAGGATACCGTAAAGCGCTAAAAGCAACTGTAATCATACACCTGCCAGGCAACTGAGTAGTAGATTCCTACTATTAGAGAATACCCATCCCATTCGAGCTTAAATGATGTAGCAAGTTCCTATCACCTTCGGCTTCCTGGTTCTGCTTCAGCAGCTGCTACTGAAGCACTGGCCCACATTCCTGATTGCTATATGTATGCATGTACCTAGGCAGAGCTAGCCGCCCGGGTGTGGAAAACGCAGCGAATAAACCAAGGCACCGGGACGCCAGAAAATGGATATGCTAACAGCGTAATTATCTGTTCACACTGCTATCGGAATCGAGCTTTTTCGCAACGGTCGCTGTGCGCTCCTTCAAGGTGGAATTTATCTTGGGTTCTGCTGCCATCATACGGTAAAAATAATATGGCTCAAACCTATACCTATGCTTACAGATGCATACACACAGGCAGGAGAATCCTCTCGAATGCCGTAGTGAAGAGGCCGGCTTCTACGGTTTATTATTTCATTATATTCTCAGGGTACAAGATCACATTAAACCCGGTTGTACATGTATTCATGGCCGGAACAGACAAACAGACTCCGAGGAAATTCGTCACGAACGTTTTGCCCCCCCCCCCCCCCCCTGCAGATGACTGCAATAAAATTTCGACAAGGGTTCAACGCTGATCACTGATGTATTGCTTATTTGGAATAATTTCATTAAGAAGTTAAAAAACTGGTTTGAATTAGTAAAATGAAAGATTACTCGAATCTATAAATATTGGTTTTCCAATAAATTCTGCGTCAAAGAAATGTTCCTCATGTACAGTAGACGACGAATTTACGGGCGGTCTTGCCGGGAGCTCTAGCGAAATCCTCCTCTAGCATCCGAACCGTTCAATCAAAACTAAATGTAAGACAAGCGGTCCACGCGAGCATTCAAAATCTATGGGAATATGCAAATGACGACACGGTTATACAAACGAATGTATACACGTGAAGATACATACAAACTAGTACACTAATCCAACAGATACAAGAAGAGGTGTGTGCAGAGTGCAACGTGGTTTTTGTGTCCTGCGAGACTGGTGACAAACAGCCATGGACCGAATGAGCTGTAGACGACTTGTTACAACAAAGGACGACTCGGTTTTAGACTGAATGGGTCAGGGAGGGTGTTGCACTGGCGCCATCACAAGTACGCGATGTTAAACCGTGTAGCCGTACCTCTAAAAGGTGATATACAAACGAACCCACACGAGCAAGCACATTAACATACAAACGCTCGAAACATTCACGATCATCTTAATACACCTACGTTCGTGATGTCGCAAATATGCTCCTGTATTAGGTGAATGTTTAAGGAGAATTATAAAATTAATGGTCAACATCATACTGAATCTCTGCGCTGGGTTCAACCAAAAAGCTTCCATGTTAAAGCCTTAAACATTATTTTAAAATTTTAAAGATTTTTTTATAAAAATGTTAGTTCATTTTTCGTTAAAATATATTCGATCTTCTGAGAGGTATTACTGCGCAAATTCGATATGTTCTTCCAGTCGCCATTTTTTCAATGACCTAGAATACAGCACGCGGTTAAAAAATCGGCTCACCATTGTATACGCTTTCTACTTGTGTCTGATAGAAAAGTCCAATTTGTCTGTGCTGCTGCTAGCAGGAGCATTTCCAATATGCAGCAAAGGTTGGATAAAGCGCAAGAAAGCAACACCCAGTGATCTGGTACATAATGTATGCGAGGAAGGATAAAACGAATTAATTTTACACATTCATTAGATGTTTGTTCTCTGTGTGTACAATGTTGGAAAGCGACTCGTATAAATTATTCATAAGGGTTTTCCAGAAAGCTGTGAACGTATGAACTTTAGCGTTTGCTTCAGCATTCAATAAAGAAACATCAAACATTTCGTGAACAACATTCAATGTCCAGACGGAGCTGTAGCAGAAACGATTTCGTTCCTTGTTTGCAAACGATTTTAACTTAGTGTATCGTTCTCAAAAAGTAAATGAAATCCACTTCGACTATTTCGGCGAGGTTAAGGAGTCGACGACCGCAAGAGAAAAAAATCTTATTGTGTTTTTCTAAGTAGCAGGGCTTTCGATTACGGAAAAAACGATATACATATCAGAAGCCTCAAACACCACCCTTCCGGAGAACTCGTTTCCATTTTATCGTCTAAGAATTACAAGTAGGATTTATTTAACCAGACGAAATCTCATCTGAATATCCTTTCAAAGTACTTGTATTAAGCTTGCCACAATCTTACGAAGTATGCTTCGCTAGTGAAACCATAAAAATTGCAAGTTGGATGATTTATTTATTCGCACTGTTTCGGTTCCGTTCTGCCTTTGAACACATCGACCGTCGGAACTGGTTTTTGATGTGCTGATTTTTCAATGTTGTTCGTCTTGTAGGAGTATAAATAAGACTGTTTTGATGAAGCGGAGGAAGCGCAAAAAAGAACCGACCGACATACTTTGGCTCGTGCAGTCACTATATTGAAGTCGTCTTCAATTTATCTTCCGGAAGAATGAACCATTTGATTGGTGGACAAATAAGGTGGCAGACTTCACAAGGCAAAGTTGTGTCTACTCCTCACAATTTGTTCGACACGGGATTTTTTAGCTCATTAGCCTTATTTTTAAATTTATTGGGCGCGGTAGCCCGAAGACATTCAGAGCAAGCGAATATCATGGGTAAGGGTCCATTCATACATGACGTAGCATTATGTTGGGGAGGCGGTAGTTTTGTATTTTGTGATGATGTGTGGCGACAGGGGGGTAGGGGGTCATGTCATGCTACGTACTTTGTTTAAAAGGGGAATAGGAGTTGACCTGATGTCACGACAATCTTACTTGTTTCATCTAACTAACATCGTTTTTTCATTTTTTTTTTAATTTTTTGCGGAAACAAGTGGGTGGGAGGTTACCGTCATGCTACGTAATTACCAGGGAGGGTATTTAGAGGTTTGTGACGAAATGCTTCGATGGGGGAGTGGGGTGTTTAAGATCGCTCAAAAATGCTACGTCATTTATGGATGTAGTCCAATATGGCATTCGAAAATATCCGCGAAAGTGATTACCTACTCGAAACTATAGAACAACCTTTAGATTTAAATCTGACAAGCATTGTGTCTCGCGCACACAACCCGGATAGAATTTTACAAATGCATTATCCCTACAAACAATCATAAAACAATAAATATTATTGCTATTACTGATTCAACATTGTTCGACGCAGAGTTTTCGAAGTAGATTTACAATAAAATTTCATGTAACAATCAATTTTGCTGTTGAGCAAAAAACTGATACAGTAAATTCACATTAAATTTTACTGTTTTCGAAAAAAAATTTATGGAGAAAAATCGATTTTTTCAATGTTACCCCCTTTTCTACTGTAAAAATTTATTTTACTGTAGAAACGCTAAAGTTTATTGTGTTTTTATTGCAGTATAACACTAAAATATATTGTAAATTATTGTAAAATTACTGTACTGTCACAGTGAAAATCATGGTTTTGTTGTTATTTCTATTCGGTAATGCTTGCGTTTGAAATCCTCGATGTAGGGTAAGGCACCTATTATGGTAGTAGAAGCTACCACGATAATATAGAAGACAAATATAACGCAAATCGTGACTAACCTCCTGAAATCATGAACATTGTTTGGTTTGCTGCTGTTAGTCGATATAGTTAAGGGGTTATATACAAAGTTGTGGGGAAAAAGTGATGTTTTGAAACAACTAAAAAAAATTATTTAAATCGGATGAATAGTTTTTGAGTTATTACGTTCGCCGCAACGGTACTTTTCTAAAAACTTATTTCCGAGATAATTGCGTTTAAGGTTTTGTGTTCGCGGAAGAACCAGCGCGCAGCGAACGGCTGTAGTTTGGAATCTGGTGCCCCCATCTGGATGAAATTTCGCACAGATATTTTCAAAAGTATGTACTTTTAGGATATTCAATAATTTTTTTTTCGATTTTTTGAGGTCCAACTTTGTATACAACCCTGCAGCTCAAAACCATAAAGGCAATAGTGTTTTGTTACTTTCAACAGGGTTCAAAAAGGATTTTTTTTACTTTGAAAAAGAAGTCAGCTGGCGGGTCCTGTACTAGCTCCAATGACAGACATTGTGACAGGAAGCGAGGCGTAGATGGCTGTATATTTATTTGAAAACTATTCATCATATTCTCACTGGGCACTTTACTAGCTACTGGTTTTATCGGTACCCATACACCCAGCAAAATTTACATTGAATTTCCATAAAAACGTCTTATGACTTTCAGACATAAGGATTTTTAATGGATTTTATAAATCTGTCTTATGATTTGGAGGGGAAATTTTCCAAATCCATCACTTATTATTTTCATAAGACAGTCTTATGAAATTTATGAAAATGTCCGAATGTACGCCATAGGTGCCCATTTATGAAAATTGCTGACATTTATAAGTAGAAAACATAGTAGAAATAATGATTTCCATAGAAGTCTTATGAAATTCATTACAATGTTCGAATGAATGCCATAAGTTTTTTTTATTTATGGATATTATTGTGCATTTATATAAAAAAAAGAACATGGCTGACATTTCTCGAGCATTTTTAGTAGACAAAAAAACAAAAGTAAAAATCAACTTTGAGAGGATATTAGGTTTTACACCAACCGACATAACCCCACAAAATGAGCCGGATGAACTTTGTTTAACAATTCTCGGTGGTTTTTTTACATGGGAGTTACGTGAGTTTGAATGTAACAGATGGGCACCCGTTGCACTCCAACTCACGCAACTGACAAAGTAAACAAATCACTGAGAATTGTCAAATATGAACGTCATTCCTCATGAGTTCATTCGTGTGGTCATCTTGTAGAACTCAATTCGGGACAAATTAACCGCCAAGTATAGATCCCTTCAGAAGATTGAAGAGAAAACTCTCATTAAATATTAAAATTTGTACATAATGAGCAACGCTTCGTCAATATTTCTTGGGAAACTGGGCTTAGACAACTGGGAAACTGGACTTGACAACTGAATGATAATGATTGTTACTTCTCAAATGATTTTGATAATTATAAAATACACGTCAGACACTAATTATATGCTCAACTTATTTCATTTCAAATAATCGGATATCTTCTGTAAAAATCATAACCATGTAAACAGATTTAATGCTCACAGTAATTTATTCAATAACATAAAAACAATTTAAAATTGTTGCAATTTGACTGAAAATCTCACTTCTTTTGTTCCAAACAGCGTTAATCAAAAAGTGCTGAAACAATTAACCCCTGGTTGGCCGTCCAGGCCAGTACTGAATTCATAAGAAACAATTATGAACTTTTCACAAAAGTGACGTTTATGAAAAACAAAATACAATTTTATAGAATCAATAATAGATCTCATATGGGTTTCATGAGAAAAACTTATGAAATTCTTAAAGGCATATATTGGAGCGAAGTCATAAGACTGTTTTATGAAATACATTATTTGTACGTCTATGGAGTGCATGAATAAAGATCAATGAATTCATAAGCCTGCCTATGACATTCTAAAGTGTTCAATGACATCGTCATAAGGTTGGTTCATATGCCGAGACTTATGAAATTCTCAGATGCTTTTTGCTCAGTGTAGAAGCGAACTGCCAGACCGAGGTCAATTGGAATGTTCTCCCTCTCTTCGAGTGTACAAACTTTTCCTTTGAGTTTCATTATACAGCCGCGACACTGGTCAGCTAATGCAGCTAACGAGGAGCAAGGAACCGGAAGCGGACGGCACAAAGCAAAATGCTAGCTTTTTCCACTTTTCACAAAGCCCATTCGGTCCTTTTTTCCGACTGTATTGTCTTCGTTTGATCTGGTTTCTTGTTCTCAGTTTGAGTGCTTAGGACTGGGAATTACGGCTATCGGGTTAATTGAAGCTTGCGTTAACTTTGTAGGAGGGTATTTGGAGTGATATTTTTAAAGAAAAACATTGCAGCCGTAGCGCTTACGTAACAGGTCTTAGTTCGATCATCGACCACAAAAATTTCCATTTTTCTATTCCGGAAGAGCTGAAAATTAATTCCTCAAATCGAATGGTTTTTCGCAATGTTATCTTAAATTTCACTGCAGCTCACTGCCTTGCTATATTTACCTGGTTAATGAAAAAATATCGCTGTTTCGAGGAAATCATCAATCGATTGACTACATTGACTGTTCATTACATCCTAGAAAAGTTCAACCGAAAAATGAACCGGAATTCTGGGTGGTTCTAGCTAGTATCTTCTAATTAGAATCAGGGCTTGATGTTGTTGGCTCGAATCAAAACTTATTGAAAGTAAACAAAGTTTATTCCGTGGGCCCATATTATTGGCTCGAATCAAAACTCGTCGAAATGTCAATTGACGA
Source organism: Topomyia yanbarensis (assembly GCF_030247195.1). Classification (NCBI taxonomy): domain Eukaryota; kingdom Metazoa; phylum Arthropoda; class Insecta; order Diptera; family Culicidae; genus Topomyia; species Topomyia yanbarensis. The sequence continues at coordinate 21,324,548 of NC_080670.1, read as the reverse complement.
TAGGTTCATCCGGAGTGTTCATTTGTGTTTACCTTTTGCTAGCGTTGCCAATTTTATTTTGTGTCCAGCACCCAATGTGGCTACGCCACATCGCTTTTGCACGTGCTGTCCGACTTCGCTACCGCTCAGTCGGACTTAAACTAGGGATAGCCCCTATGTTTGAGTAAGCCGGGCAAACGAGTGGATCACAGGTTCGCTTGCTTCCGACGGCGGGTCGGTGGCCACCTCGCCCGGGCCTAGTCGCATCGATATGGCACCCCTTAAACATTCTAACTTGAATCGGTTGTGTCACCGGAGCCGGAATACGAATTAGATCCAGCCAGCATTCCGGCTGAGTTAAACTGGGAAGTTTAGTAAAATTTAATCTCGAAATAAATTTTTTTTTGGCAACGCTCCAGCACCCCGTTGATTTCACCACCTGGGCGCCAGGTTGACGATATGAAATGAACTTTGTTTACTTTCGACAAGTTTTGATTCGAGCCAACAACATCCAGCCTTATTCCGTAGTGTCAAACTTGCGGCTTGGTGGCGAAATCGGGGCACTATTATTGGCTCGAATCAAAACTCGTCGAAATGTCAATTGACGATAGGTTCATCCGGAGTGTTCATTAGTGTTTACATTTTGCTAGCGTTGCCAATTTTATTTTGTGTCCATTACCCAATGTGGCTACGCCACATTGCTTTTGCACATGCTGTCCGACTTCGCTACCGCTCAGTCGGACTTAAACTAGGGATAGCCCCTATTTTTGAGTAAGCCGGGCAAACGAGTGGATCACAGGTTCGCTTGCTTCCGACGGCGGGTCGGTGGCCACCTCGCCCGGCGGATCCTCAGCGGCTTTGCGCCGCTTTGGTTCCTAGGCCTCGGTTATGCGGCTAAGCCGCATTGAAATGGTGCCCCTTAAACATTCTAACTAGAATCGGTTATGTCACCGGAGCCGGAATACGAATTAGAACCAGCCAGCATAAATTTAATCTGGAAATAAAAATTTTCTGGCAACGCTCCAGCACCCCGTAGAATTCTAACGATTTCACCACCTGGGCACCAGGTTGACGATATGAAATGAACTTTGTTTACTTTCGACAAGTTTTGATTAGAGCCAACAACATCCAGCCCGAGATCGTTAGAGTTCAACGGGGTGCTGGAGCGTTGCCAGAAATTTTTTATTTCCCAGATTAAATTTTAGGAAATTTCCCAGTTAAGCGTAACCGCAATGCTGGCTTGTTCTAATTTGTATTCCGACTCCAGTGAAACAACCGATTCTAGTTAGAACTCGCTGTCGGAAGCAAGCGAACCTGTGATCCACTCGTTTGCCCGGCTTACTCAAACATACGGGCTATCCCTACCCAAGTAACCAATAAGCATTATAACGTAGCCTAATAACTACTTTGGATCCACATATAAAGCTGTTTTAAAGAACCGTGAAGCCCTAAATACTGATATAATGCTGGTATAATGCCAGAAAAGGCGAAATATAGTGCTATTACTGTGCCGAGATTGACAGCTCGTTTCTGCAGTACTAATGCCATTATATAGCACCAGCGCACAAATGTCAAATTTGAAAGTCTTATATTGGCACTACTAACGCTATTAAAAAGTTTCAGTTGGCTATCCTTGTCCGTCATCGTTTGAAAACCATTTCTTATGTTTCCTTTCGGTATGATGAGCAAAAAGAAAAAAAAAATAAAATAAAATGTTCTGTTTAAAACCGTAATTGACTTCTTCTAATGCATTGTAATGAAAATCCCTAGTGGATTTTCGTTCTCACATGATATGAATGTTTTACGAAAATTACCTTTAGTAAGTCTCGAACTGTGGTACCTTGCCTCGTCCTTCACGGTAAGTGCGCTACGTTTGCTCTCTGGACTATATTGCATATGCTCGATTGAAATGAAATATACCGAATATAATATTCAAGGAGAGTTGCATAATAAACAAACCCACAGCATTACAATAGCATTATATCGGCTTTTTAATTGCTCTATAATGGCACTAAATTCACTTGTAAAGCTTACATGCTTTAAAGATCCTTGAAGCATGTACGCGTTATATCAGCGTTATATACGCATATAGAGCAAGCGATAATGCTATATGTCGGCTGTGCAGTTATGCATTATTGATGCTAATATAGAGCTTTATTGCATTGTTAATGCTCTAATGAAGTTTCAATGCATCATTAGTGCAAATGTATAGCCAATATAGTGCTATGGCTTAATGCTTATGGTTACTTGGGTAGTTTAAGACAGCAAACGCAAAAGCGATGTGGCGTAGGCACATTGGGTGGTGGAGTCAAAATAAAATTGGCAACGCTAGCAAAATGTAAACACAAATGAACAATCCTGATGAACCTATCGCCAATAGACGTTTCGATGAGTTTTGATTCGAGCCAATAACAGGGACCCAGTTTTGATTCGAGCCATTAATTGCATACGTTACGGTGACGTCACAAATGAACTGAGTGTTCATTTTTGACAGTTCGCTTGTACTCTTTACATGGACTTAGAAATATTCTTTACGATTTGCTTCGAGCGAATCTAGTCGTCCACATTTTTTTTCCAAGTCCATGTAAACAGTACAAGCGAACTGTCAAGAAAAGTGAGATTAACTGTGTCAGTAAAGAACCTAATAGAGAAAAAAGTTAATTTTGATCAAAGTTCGGGTAACACTGCTCACTTTGATTGTCAAATGGAACTTTGTTTTATTATTGGCTCGAATCAAAACACAGCTGGCATCGCTGTAGAGGGCTCCTCCATGATGCCAGTTATATTGTTATTGTTGAGTCTGTAATGTACAGTAGCATTAAATTTTTTGCTTGGATTCTCAGAAACATGTTAATTTACTACATCATTTGTTTTTTGGACAGTAATATTTTTATTTAGTTTATAGAGGTTTTAATCTCTTTAGAAAAATCTCTAAACCTACGTGCGGGTTCGGGAATCGAACCTAGGTGAACTGCGTACAAGGCAATCGATTTACCAACTACGCTATGTCCAACCTGAGAATAAATTTAATTGTTAACGTTGCTGTCGTTTAAGTTTATTAAACTGGATTTATCTTTTCTCCATGCAAAACTCACTGAGCAGCTTAACGTATATACGTATTTTGAATCGCAATGTATCACATTTTGTGCGCTACTCAATCCTAACCTAACCGCATCAGTTTCTAACCTTAGTTTATTTAAATTTCACGCCCACCAACCGGCACGCTGTTCAATTTCAGTTCCGCGGTTAAGTTTGTTTGTTTACCCAATCCGTCAGTCCTTTCGGTGTACCCATCAACTGGCCAATTTCATCAGCTCGCACGTCACTCTAATTAATTTTGCAGCATCGCAGCTGTGATTGATCAATTGTTTTGATGGTTAATTGGCTGAAATTCTGTTTGCTCTCTTGCGGAACAGCAAATTGAAACCGACTGTTTGTCTGAACCATAACACGATCGGATATAAACATACACATACACATACACCCGAACACATTGCTGCATCCATCAGCTCAGCGTGCAACGATAGGTTTTTCCGGGAACGTAGCACATGCAACGTTTAACGTGTTGCTGACCGATCGATCATATCAACAGAAGCGTTTTAATTGATTGAAGCGGGTGAGGGGGGGGGGGGGGAGCGGTCACTTATATACCTGTAAACAGGATGGTTTTGTTCGTACGTCACGTCGCTGACCATGCTTCTGAATGTATATATTGATAACACTTGGAAATTACTTCCGAAAGGTTCATCGTCACAAACAACAAGCATGATGTTGCAAGACGTAATAAAGAGGATCGTGGGCTCACTGTTTTGGATTTATTTCGTATTTGCTAAGGAAAACAAATGTTATTCGCACGAGAAAAATAAATCGGAATTTTGTATTAGTTAAACAAATTCAAAATTAATTTATTTGATGATTTTTTATTATTTTATTATTGTTGCATCCCCTATTTTTGGTTCGAATCAAAACTCGTCGAAACGTCAATTGACAATAGGTTCATTCGAAGTGTTCATTTGTGTTTACATTTTGCAGCGTTGCCAATTCGCTTTTGAGTGTGCTGTCTGACTTATCTACCGCTCAGTCGAACTTAAACTAGGGATAGCCCCTCCCTATGTTTGAGTAAGCCGGGCAAACGAGTAGATCACAGGCTCACTTGCTTCTGACGACGGGTCGGATTCTAACTAGAATCGTTTGTGTCACTGGAGCCGGAATACGAATTAGAACCAGCCAGCATTCCGGCTGAGCTTAACTGGGAAGCAGGGATGCCAACCTTCCAGATTTCTCTGGATTCCTCCAGATTTTTAAGCGTCATCCAGACATACAGATTTATTTTTGTCTGATCCAGATTTCAGAGATTTTGTCCAGATTTATCCAGACAATATGAAAAATAACTAAATAAAATACAAGAAGGCTTCGTTGATTTTTAAACCACTATTTGAAAATAGTTGGGAACACCACATATCAAAGTTTTTTCGCTGAAAGTCGCCTAAATTTTCCGAATTTTCGTCATCTGGATGTTCCGGCAATCCAAAATGCTGAATCCCTAGAAATTCAAATTCAATCCATTTCACGGATTCTCTATGCTGAAAATTAAGCATTTGAAATATAAAAGGGAGCGCAACTATAGAATTTTCAGTATGTCGAGACATATTTGTATGACAACCAAGCATATTCCATCAATAAAATGTACAAATACAGCTCATAGATGGAGCTTCCTAAAAATAGTCCATCCAGACAATTCCAGACATTTTCAAAAAAATTTACAGATTTTCTGGAAAAACACTTGGCATCCCTGCTGGGAAGTTTCCTAAAATTTAATCAAGGAAATAAAATTTGCTGGCAACGCTCCAGCACCTCGTTGAATTCCAACGATTCTGCCACAGGGGCGCTACACAATGCACTTTGTTTACATTCGACGAGTTTTGCATAGAGCACTCTAGTTAGAGTGTGGCCAAAAGGCCATGACGTATCCAAACGAACATGAAATTTGACGTATACACAATAGAAATACGTTAGATTTCTGCTCGTTTGGATACGTCAAACGCGTCTTGGCCGCACTCTAACTAGAGTGCTCTAGTTTTGCAGTGTGATCGAAAAATTAATAAAAATAACAAAAACAGTGCTGCTGAAACAGATATTTCGAATCCCGTTATTCTTGATTGGTGAAAAAGTATTCAACATTCTTGTATTTTTTAATACTTTGACAGAAATTTTCAAAAATTAGAAGCTGTCCCATAAATCTCGTTTTAGCTGTTCTTAGAAATGTGTGATCTTTCTGATAAAAATAGGGGTTAGGTCGAGAAACGAGAAACGTCAATTTGCATCTGTTTAAATCAAATTATTCTTTTCGTTTCCATTAATAGATTAATGCCTAGAATCAAATCATCAAACTATTTGCGAAATGAACTGCTCCTAGATGATTGTATATGTAGCTAATTGTCCGTATCTTTTTAACACGACTAATAGCAATTAGCGTTAAACATCACCCCACCGCCATATTGCGACCTAAACGATATTACAATTTTGTTTTCTTTCTCCCACGGGGGCATTATATCGAAACCGATGAGCCGTACTAAAAGCATTATATCGATCGAACTTTATGATTAATTACTGTTTACACAAACTGTCTGTCTTCCTGCATCGGTGTGATAATTATCGTCACTGCTGGGGTACACACTACCAGTGCTGCCGACGCCGCCCATTCCGGGTACACTAGATTTCCAGTTTATACATGCCGGTCACCAACACGCTTCGCAATCCTTTCCCACCCGAATTGATGTGACGCATAGCGTCCACCACACCCTCTCTACGTGAGGCAACGGACAAAATTGGACAATCGCGAAAGGCACTAGTGCCGCTAAATCCAGCTGGGCTTATCCGTCTGTAGTTTCGTTCCGTTCGCGCTGTTTTGTTCGCGGAGATGTTGTTTTGTACCAATGATGACGATGACCAACCAACACGCTTCCTTCATCCATTTCGCAAAACCTGCGGCGGGAGGGAGGATTCGGACAGATGCTAGAATCCTTCCTTCGGTAATTGATTGCCACCAATATCTCTTCCGAGAACCGACTTCGTTATGGTTCCCGTTCGCGGCTCGGGTGATTTGAGCCAGTGACACACAGCCTTGTATTCGTTGTTGGGTTGGTTTTTGTTATCATTTTTTGCCAGTGCTTGTGGAAAGCTTTGAACTCACGCCTTTGGGGTTTTCGTTTGGGTATTTAGCGTAGAGCAGTTTTTTTCTATAGACTGTCAAATATAAATATTGTTAAATTGCGGGGGCAGGAAATTTAGATGCTAAATTGGAACATTTCGGTAGAGCCCTGACTTGCTTTGAAGCGTTCACATATCCCTCTCAAACATAAAACAAATGAACGGAAACACGTCCTGCTAGGAGTGCTAGGTAAATTCATTTCTTCCGCACGTACCACCACAAAATAAGCACAAGGTTCATCGATGATGAATTGGCGCTGGTGCCTTTGAGACGTGCGGTTCACAACTGAGCTGTCCGGGGCGAACGTTTTTAGTTGGGCTTGCTGGCTCAATAAAAAGCTACGCCATACTATGATTGAACGCTGGACAAAGTCATTGTTATACACAATCAATAAAAAGGATCATCTTTCCTGAAGTGTTTCATCTCTGTGGGTAGCTTTCCGATAATCGCCCCAAAAGAAAGCAAATCTCTCAAATATTTATTCATTTAATCTTGTTAACGATAAAACTCTCGTAACGATGCTGAACATTTACCGAAACTCTTACCATCAATCGACGAAGGGGACGAAAATCTCATTTCAAATTTCTTCACACCCACACTCGATTTTCATCCACCACCGCTGTTTACCTTGGCTGCAGGATTTGCGAAAGGAGGCTCCGAATCAGAATCGAAATTGGAATGGAAATATGAAACACAATGGTTCATACATTGAGCACATCTAGCACAGAAAACAACTCGGCCTGGGCTGGGAAGTTCAGAGGAAACCTGAACCTGAATGACGGACGAGCTCCTGTGAATTCCGGGTGCTGGGCGGTGAACGGCGTATGTATAGGGAAAGCAAACTGAATCGTTCAATTTACTAAACAAACACTTCAATCCATCCTGGCAGTTACATAACAATGCGACGCGGCAGTATATGCCGTCGTGGGTAGGAAGTTCCTGTTGCAGGTGGCTCTGGTAGAGGGCGTACGCAGCAGTGATATGCTGATGCAAAGGACGAAGCGAACGGAAGGGATCTTGCCATTATTACGCTGACGTGTGGCAAGTGACTAGATTGAGTAGATTTTGCAGGATACCTATCGTTCTTTGTTGCAGAGATGAACCGAAATTTCGACTGTTGGTTACAACGTTCGGTCATGGACTGTGCTTTTGGTAAGTGATTGATCAAAAGTTGATGGATTTCGATTGTGTTAAATGCTGGTTTTGTCATACAAAACGACATGGTGAGTGTTGAGCAATAAAGGGCGCAACAACAGGTATCCGACTTCCCTATCTCTACATACAGAGTTTGACAATAGGCAACATCGTTTTTCCACCGATCGATGGGGGTCAGTTTGACAACGATAAAATCGCTTGAAATGTCATCACCAAGCAGCAGTAGCAGTTAACAAAAGAAAACAATGTCACCCTCTTGCCTAGCAACAAACAAGTTTTGTGACGCTTCAATATTTGCAGTGTTGCTTGTAGCATGTAGCTTGGGGCTCAAACCAATAATTTGGCTCGAATCAAAACTTGTCGAAATGTCAACTGACGATAGGTTCATCCGGAGTGTTCATTTGTGTTTACATTTTGCTAGCGTTGCCAATTTTATTTTGTGTCCACCACTCAATGTGGGTACGACACATCGCTTTTGCGCGTGCTGGCCGACTTTGCTACCGCTCAGTCGGCCTTAAACTAGGGATAGCCCCTATGTTTGAGTAAACCGGGCAAACGAGTGGATCACAAGTTCGCTTGCTTCCGACGGCGGGTCGGTGGCTACCTCGCCCGGCGGATCCTCAGCGGGTTTTTTGCCGCTTCGGATCCTAGGCCTCGGTTATGCGGCTAAGCCGCATCGAAATGGTACCCCTTAAACATTCTAACTAGAATCGGTTATGTCACCGGAGCCGGAATACGAATTAGACCCAGCATTCCGGCTGAGCTTAACTGGGAAGTTTAGTAAAATTTAATCTGGAAATAAAAATTTTCTGGCAACGCTCCAGCGTTGAATTCTAGCGATTTCACACCCTGGGCGCCAAGTTGACGATAAGAAATGAACTTTGTTTACTTTCGACAAGTTTTTATTCGAGCCAACAACATCCAGCCAAACGATTATTGAGTTCTACAAGATGACGACACGAATGAACTGATGATGAATGAAATTCATGTTTGACAATTCTCGGTGGTTTGTTTACTTTATCAGTTGCGTGAGTGCGAGTGCAACGGGTGCTCATCTGTTACATTCGAACTCACGTAACTCCCATGTAAACAAACCACCGAGAATTGTCAAAGGAAGTTCATCCGTCTCAGTTTATGGGGTTAGGTCGGTTGGTGTAAAACCTAATTGTCAAAAAGGGCCATTAAACGTATTACGAACTGAACAATTTGGACCGCCATTATAGCACGTAAAAAGCTGGATATCTAATTATGTAAATGATAAACTATCAAAGTATAAAGATCAAATGACTCCGGAAATCAAAGAAGCATACACTTATAAATCTCCTACTTTACCCATAATTATTTAGGTCGGCTTCTAACCGTTGTCGTTCAAGACGTTTATTTTGCGGGCCCATATTATTGGCTCGAATCAAAACTCGTCGAAATGTCAATTGACGATAGGTTCATCCGGAGTGTTCATTTGTGTTTACATTTTGCTAGCGTTGCCAATTTTATTTTGTGTCCACCACCCAATGTGGCTACGCCACATCGCTTTTGCCCGTGCTGTCCGACTTCGCTACCGCTCAGTCGGACTTAAACTAGGGATAGCCCCTATGTTTGAGTAAGCCGGGCAAACGAGTGGATCACAGGTTCGCTTGCTTCCGACGGCCGGTCGGTGGCCACCTCGCCCGGTGGATCCTCAGCGGCTTTGCGCCGCTTCAGTTCCTAGGCCTCGGTTATGCGGCTAAGCCGCATCGAAATGGTACCCCTTAAACATTCTAACTTGAATCGGTTGTGTCACCGGAGCCGGAATACGAATTAGAACCAGCCAGCATTCCGGTTGAGTTAAACTGGGAAGTTTAGTAAAATTTAATCTGGAAATAAAATTTTTTTGGCAACGCTCCAGCACCCCGTTGATTTCACCACCTGGGCGCCAGGTTGACGATATGAAATGAACTTTGTTTACTTTCGACAAGTTTTGATTCGAGCCAACAACATCCAGCCTTATTTTGCATTCGCCTGTCACCAGCTTACAATCTTAACAATCTGTTGAACCCATAAAACTCCGCCGAAAACAAAGCGAAAGGTAAAGCGGAGATAGTATACTTTCCTTCTTGCCCATGCTTCATTCCCCTGGAACTGCTGGGGGCTGGGCCGCTCGCCGAGTCCATGCGCATCAGGGTTGGTTTCCACCGAATGAATTGAGGTGACACGATAATAACTTACCTGAAAAAAGAAAATAAAACCGAAACAAGAGAATCGTTAGAGCTTCTAGCGTTTGACCAAAAGAGCATGACTGCAATATAAAGTTATTGATTGCGGTAGATAAACAAAGGGCGAGATGGGCGTATAAAACGAAACGGAAAAAGTACCTAAAGAATGGGAAAATCTCAGGCACTGCTGTTGTTGGGTGGTCGGGTTGTGAAGGGCCACAAAAAAGTGCTGTATCCAGCGAAACTATGGTGCGGTTTCGGTCTGGATACGATAAACGACAATTTCCGTCGAGTTATGTAGTGTTGATGCTGCTAAACGAGGGCGAGGATGGGCTGCTTTTGTACCGTTTTCAAGGAGAATTTACATAGATTTTTTTCCTGCATCTGGATTAGTGTATGGAAGAGGTTGCGATAACGAGTGAACGAACTGGGAACTAACGTTGTGTGACATAGGGAGCATGAGAAACATGATATCGCAAGACATTAGTTTTGGACAGATCTGTTGCTTCCCTAGCACATTTAGCAACATCCTAAGCAACCAAATAAAATGACACTCAATGTTTGAACATGTAACAACAGAATTTTATTCGTGATATACCTACCATTGCGTCATCGCCTGGTAATTACGTACGTATCAGACAATATAAGGTTTCGTAATTTCAATTCACAAAGAACATATGCCTAATGCCATTATTTATTTGAATTTACAGTGGCACACAGTCGGGGAGCTGACTAGAAAGCATGTGAACAAAAAAAAATCATTGACAATGGCGCATCATCCATACGCAATCAAATGTATGTAAATCAAATGAACGCATTTCTGCATTCGAATAGCTGCAGTAAACAACTGCAAATTCAAATAATGCAAAAGTTAGCGGTACAACAATTGTCCAAGTTCCGGTGAAATTAACTCTCTGTCTCTCTTTCTGCCTCTCTCTTGCTTTCGCGACCGTGCTTGCATAAATCCCTCTAACGGTTTTGACCGGAGGCCGCTGCGGCGGCTTATTTCGGTCGCTCTGGTATGTGGTATGCGAACTTCAGCTTGCAATGCTGGTACAGGCCACCGTCGGTCGGATTACGTTAGAATCAAATCTAAACTTGTCTCGTGTCTACGCTGCTGTTGTTCCCACAAACCAGTGACGGCCGGTTGTAGATCTGCCGTTTCCCCCCACTATTTGTTAATATTGCTGTTTTCTGTCTATTCAGCTTTGCGAGTTCCTAACTGTACAATAGAGTAGTGGTGGTGTTTGATGAGTGTTTTGGTTATTCAAATCAATCAAACTTTTGCTATGGTCAACTGTTCCGCATATCAATGTTTACAATGCAAAAAAGTGAGAATTAACTATTGATCAATCAGTTCGGCTTGGACGTCTGTTCGATTCGGATATAACACTTGATAACTTTCGATTCAATTAGTTACTAGTGAAATTGAAATTTCTCCCCACAGCACAGTGGTTTTTTTTTGCAAAAAACGCGATTAATTATTTACACAAAAACAGTCAAGTTTAGATCAATAATGTCTTCTGAAAGTTTTATCAGTATTTCAAGACCTTTCTTCTGGTTTAGTACATTGAGTGATTAATCTCCCTAAAAGTGAGAAATTTTTCTTATTTTTTTGAATGAATAGATAATGAGATCATATGTTCTGCAATGTTGTAGAGCTACTTTTTGCGAACAACTTTGCTTAAGAGTCCAAAATTGTATATTCAATACTTGTGAAGTTATAGTGCCTTGTTTGTGGATGACCCCTTAAAATTATTTTTTTAAAATAACTTTTTTGGTATCGTACCTATGAATTTAGAATGTTCTACAAAGTTATTTGCGTCAATGCCACCCGCAACTCTTTATAAGAACGTTTTGTTCTAGCTCTTCTATCTTCAAAGTTATTTAGCAATTTTCGAAAAAATAGTGCTATTTCCAATGACAATAACTTTTGAACGGGCAAAAACGGGCAACCAGCTATAGTTATAAACATTAGTACAACAAATGAACTACAAAATCCAATTTATTTCATTTGTCTACTGTTGTCTCCGGTGCTGTTATGGACGGTTTAGGAAGTGCTTTCCGCTGCTTAGTATGCATTTTTCATTAAGTGGAATTGTTCATCTGTTCATCGCTGGATTCTCTTTTTACGTATGCGTGTGCAGGATAGAAATTGAGAGAGAGAAAGAGAGGAAATGAGAGAGAGAACAAGAGAGAGAGCGAGAAAGAAAGAGAGAGAAAAAGAGAGAGATTGGAGAGAACCGCTAAGCGCATAACTTCTACGAAATCGCCTTTAAGAAAATCAGTGTTACACAGCTCCGAGATGTAACAATCCTTGACTGTTACTAAGGGTAACGCTCAAAACTAGAAGATTTCCGAATTTCGACGCGGTCACGTGTGCGGGAGAGTGTCTGTACACGTTTTTTCGTACATTCAATGATACGAAACGTTTTAAGCGATACTAATTTAAAGGGATTTTCATCAAAATGTGTACAATTGGAATGCACGATTTATATACTTAGTATTCTTGTTTATTGAAAAGTACACTCGTTATACTATTTAGGTTCCCTTGATAAACGTGACTTGTTTTCCCCCAAAGGGTTCCGCGACAGAAAGTATGAAAATATTATGACCCATGTTCAGTCTGCGCGTGTTGACGATGACACTAGCAGTGATGACGATGACGATGGCGATGACACTAGCAGCGATGAGATGTTTAAATAAACTGTAATAAATGTATTTAACTTAAATGTGGTTTTTATTTTTCTATAAGAAATATGAAAAATGCATAAAATATTTCATTCTGGTGACTTATAATAAAACTTTGGGTGCTCATAACTCAAGTACACAACATTTTCTTAAAGGCGATTTTTGCGCGATTTCGTAGAAGTTATGCGCTTAGCGGTCCTCTCCAATCTCTCTTTTTCTCTCTCTTTCATTCTCTCTCTCTCTCTTGTTCTCTCTCTCTCCCTCTCTTTCTCTCTCTCAATTTCTTTCCTGCACACGCATACGTAAAAAGAGAATCCAGCGAGGAACAGATGAACAATTCCACTTAATGAAAAATGCATACTAAGCAGCGGAAAGCACTTCCTAAACCGCCCATAACAGAACCGGAGACAACAGTAGACAAATGAAATAAATTGGATTTTGTAGTTCATTTGTTGTACTAATGTTTATAACTATAGCTGGTTGCCCGTTTTTGCCCGTTCAAAAGTTATTGCCATTGGAAATAGCACTATTTTTTTCAAAAATTGCTAAATAACTTCGAAGATAGAAGAGCTAGAACAAAACGTTCTTATAAAGAGTTGCGGGTGGCATTAACGCAAATAACTTTGTAGAACATTCTAAACTCATAGGTACGATACCAAAAAAGTTATATTAAAAAAAATATTTTAAGGGGTCATCCACAAACAAGGCACTATAACTTCACAAGTATTGAATATACAATTTTGGACTCTTAAGCAAAGTTGTTCGCAAAAAGTAGCTCTACAACATTGCAGAACATATTATCTCATTATCTATACATTTTAAAAAAATAATAAAAATATCTCACTTTTAGGGAGATTAATCACTCAATGTACTAAACCAGAAGAAAGGTCTTGAAATACTGATAAAACTTTCAGAAGACATTATTGATCTAAACTTGACCGTTTTTGTGTAAATAATTAATCGCGTGTTTTTTGCAAAAAAAACCACTGTGCACAGAGGCCGTAGGCCTCACAATAAAAACAAACAAAACGGGGTACTTTTGCTCCCGATAACCACAGTTTATTGAATATTTTAGAGAATATTGAACATTCGCCCTTAGTCTGTTTGAAACTATTATGGCGATTTCGCTTGAACCTGTAACTGAGTCAGGTTCTAACCCCAACCGCTGTCAATTCATACATTTTGACAGCAGTTAGGGTTAGGAACTGACTCAGTTTCGCCTCAAACAAAAACCACATTAGTTTCGCCTATATATTCCATTTGAAAAGAAAGGCCTATTAAGGCTGTGAACCAATTGGTAAAATTTTTAACTTTTGCTTAAAATCTGACACTTCGAAAGTTATTTGCAAAATAGCTCTGCTTTGGAGCATGGTTGAATTTGACAGTGCGATATAGTTCAATTTGACAGCTCCATAGTTGAAAATTTTGTCCAAAAGAGATTTTAACTACTCTTTATTTACCCATAATGCAGAATAAAAAGGTGAAAAACATTTTCTGTACTTAATTGGGGCCCGTATTATTGGCACGAATCAAAACTTGTCGAAAGTGAACAAAGTTCATTCCGTAGCGTCGAACTGGCGCCCAGGTGACGAAACCGTTAGAGTTCAACGAGGTGCTGGAGCGTTGCCAAAAAAAATTTATTTCCCAGATTAAATTTTAGGAAACTTCCTAGTTAAGTTCAGCTGGAATGTTGTCTGGTTCTAATTCGTATTTCGGCTCCAATGACACAACCGATTCTTATTAGAATCGGTTGTGTCACTGAAGCCGGTGTGCGAATAAGAACCTGTCAGAATTTCGGATCATTTCCGGTTGAACTTTACTGGGTTCCGGTAATCATCCGATACCCTTCAGGAACCTCTGTTTAAAGTGCATCACTACGATGCGGCTTAGCCGCATAAACGAGGCATAGAAACCGAAGTGGCGCAAAGCCGCTGAGGATCCACCGGACGAGGTGGCCGTCGACCTGACGTCGGAAGCAAACGAACCACTCGTTTGCCCGGCTTACTCAAACATAGGGGCTATTCCTAGTTTAAATTCCGACTGAGCAGTAGCGAATTTGGACAGCAAAAGCAATGTGCAAACATTGGGTAGTCGAGTCAAAATAAAATTGGCAACGCTGTAAACACAAATGAACACTCCAGATGAACCTATCGTCAATTGATATTTCGATGAGTTTTGATTCGAACCCCTCGACCAAAATGTCAAATGAGAATAGGTTCATCCGGAGTGTTCATTTCTCACGTGTTTTTTTGAGAAGAGCCGATGAGCATACTGTCAAAATTCACTTTAAGAGGAAATTCTGGACAAACCATTACAGTCGTGATTCGTTGGTTGGACACTTTTTAACTGGACCGCTTTTTAGTTGGACATCTGAATGCCAAAATCTCACGTCAAATTGACTTTGACAATCAATCTGACAATAATTAGAGATTTGAACATGCATTTACACTGCCAACATCTCCTTTGGAGAGTTTTTGACATTTGTAAGTCGGTCCAACTAGCGAATCAAGGTCGTTAGTTGGACAAGGCTGTGGCCCAACCAGCGAATTACGACTGTAATAGCCGATAATAAATCACAGCAACAGACGAAATAGAAAACTTTTCTCTTTCTTAAAAAGTTAACATCCGTTCTCAGTGAGTTACGGTGTGTCTGGAATATTCTCTCAAAGTGGATTTTGACAGCATGCTTATTGGCCCTTTAAAAAAAACACGCGATTCTCTTCAGAAACCTCTGTTTAAGGTGTACCTGTACGATGCGGCTTAGCCATATAACCGAAGCTTAGAACCGAAGCGACCCTAGGCCATTGAGGATTCGCCGGACGAGGTGCCCGCCGACCTGCCGTCGAAAGCATGTAAACCTGTTATCCACTGATTTGCCCGGCTTACTCAAACATAGGGGATATCTAGGGGTGCCAACCTTCCAGATTTATGTGGATTCTTCCAGATTTTTAAGCATCATCCAGACATACAGATTTATGCTTGTTTGATCCAGATTTCAGAAAATTTGTCCAGATTTATCCAGCCATTTCGACAAATAATAAAATGAGATACAAGAATGCATTGTTGATTTTAAAACCACATTTTCGAGTAACGAATATGAAAACAAAACTTTTTAGAATAGCTGGAAACACTAATTAGCGAAGTTTTTTTCGCTAAAGGCGAACAAATTTTGTTGAGCTTTCATCAGCTGGAAATTTCAGCATTCCAAGATGCTGAAAGCTCACAGCCTCAAATTTAATACTCAAGCCTTTTCAAAAAATTTAAGCTATCCAGACAATTCCAGAACTTTTTCGAAAATTATTACAGACCTCTTTGGAAAAACACTTGGCATCCCTGGGGATATCCATAGTTTAAGCTACAGACACTTTATATAACAGATTAGCGGAGAGAAAAACAGTAGAACTAGCAACCATGGATGTAAACTGGCATCACGGAAGCATAAGCTTTGCATTGACTAATCCATTTGCAGTTGTGTTAGTGCGAGATTGAGGTTAAATCGGGTGGAATTTCCGCCAAATGAGGTTAAATCAGATGGCGAATTGAAAACATCCCGTTATATGTATGTTGTCTTTACACATTGCAACTGTGTTGGTGCCCTAGACGTCAAATAAGTCAATGGGCTTCCTCTTGTACTTCCCCTCTCAAAACCCTCATGCTCGTTTGGCCGCACTTTTTGACAGTCCTATTGGCTGCAATTTTTGACACTTCGCTAGTCTGTGTATAAAGCGTCTGTAGTTTAAGCACGAGGGACCCATATTATTGGCTCGAATCAAAACTCATCGAAATGTCAATTGACGATAGGTTCATCCAGAGTGTTCATTTGTGTTTACATTTTGCTAGCGTTGCCAATTTTATTTTGTGTCCACGACCCAATGTGGCTACGCCACATCTCTTTTGCGCATGCTTAAACTAGGAATAGCCCCTATGTTTCAGTAAGCTGAGCAAACGAGTGGATCACAGGTTCGCTTGCATCCGACGGCGGGTCGGTGGCCACCTCGCCCGGCGGATCCTCAGCGGCTTTGCGCCGCTTCGGTTCCTAGGCCTCGGTTATGCGGCTAAGTCGCATCGAAGTCGCACCCCTTAAACATTCTAACTAGAATCGGTTGTGTCACCGGAGCCGGAATACGAATTAGAACCAGCCAGCATTCCGGCTGAGCTTAACTGGGAAGTTTAGTAAAATTTAATCTGGAAATAAAAATTTTCTGGCAACGCTCCAGCACCCCGTTGAATTCTAGCGATTTCACCACCTGGGCGCCAGGTTGACGATATGAAATGAACTTTTACTTTCGACAAGTTTTGATTCGAGCCAACAACATCCAGCCGGTCAATGAGGGCTCATATTATTGGCTCGAATCAATACTCGTTGAAATGTCACTTGACGATAGGTTCATCCGGAGTGTTCACCACCCAAAATGGCTTTCGCCACATCACTTTTGACGCGTGCTGTCAGACTTCGCTACCGCTCTTAAGCTAGTAATAGTCCCTATGTTTGAGTAAGTCGGCAAAACGAGTGGAAGCGGCTTTTTGTAGCATCGGTTCCTAGGCCTCGGTTATGCAATTAAGTCACATCGTACTGGCACACCTTAAACAGAGGTTCCTGAAGGGTGTTCGATGGTTACTGGAAGATTCCTAAAACATAATCTGGGAAATGAATATTTTCTGGTAACGCTCCAGCTCTCCGTTGAACTCAAGAGGGTGACGTGACGTCATATTTTCGTAGCCAACATAAGAACTTTACTTGTAACGAAATTAATTCTAAATACGAACGAGAAGCACTTTAGTTTCCATCAAATCAGTTAAAGTGTTCATTGTTTTCTTTTGTTTACTGCTACTATTGTTTGTTGATGACATTTTAGGCGATTTTGACGTTGTCAAACTGACCCCCATCGATCGGTGGAAAAACGATGTTGTCTATTGTCAAACTCTGTATGAAGAGATAGGGATGCCAGTTGCCTGGTGGAACTCGAACGATTTCGCCACCTGAGCGCCAGTTTGGCGTTACAGAATTAACTTTGCTTACATTCGACAAGTTCGAGCCAAGAGGGTGACGTGACGTCACATTTTCGTAGCCGACATAAGAACTTTGCTTGTAACAAAATGAACGAAATTAATTTTAAATGCGAACGAGGAGCACTTTAGTTTACATCAAATCAGTTAAAGTGTTCATTGTTTTCTTTTGTTTACTGCTACTAGTGTTTGTTGATGACATTTTAAGCAATTTTGACGTTGTCAAACTGACCCCCATCGATCGGTGGAAAAATGATGTTGCCTATTGTCAAACCCTGTATGTAGAGATAGGGATGCCAGTTACCTGGTTCGAGCCAACAACCTGTTGCTTGGTTGCTAGTTGAATTATTCTCACTGAATTAAGATGGCGTTGCTTTGTTGCTTTCAGCAGCAATCGAACATCAAAGTCAGGAAACGCAAGACGTATAAAATTACAAAGTTTCTCGACGAGAGTCGCTCGTCTACGGTCCTCTTAAATAATCAAAAAAATCAATGCATTTTTCATATTCTACCTTAATGAATAAAACCGATTTATTTGCTTCATTTCCCCGCCATTATTTTGCCTCGATACATTTTAACCTAAGCTCCGCCACATGCACCACACTAATTCAGTTATCGAAAGCCCACGCTTCATTTTCTGTCGGTCTCAGGAGTACAGCCGATCGATTATGCTGGCGTGTGCTGCTTTTCTCTGCTTCTCGGAAACCCTAGAAGCTCCCCTTCCACCTGCCGCCGCCGCCGCCAACGAACCAAAACGGCGAGCTCCACTGGAAAACAAACACCGACCGGCCGGTGTGTAGCGTAGCGCCACAAAAACAAGCTGCGCAACGGCAGTGGGAGTGGGCGGAGTCGGGGGAAAACGGAACTACAAATTCGTTTGTAATCCCATACCGGAACACAGGCTCAAATGGGGAGATCAAATTAAATTTTTTTACCGTCCGCTAATACCCGATACCCACCGGAAAGTCAGGAAATAATGGCAGTCCCGATTCGATTCGATTTGGATACGCAGCGTTGCTACCATCCGAAATACTCCGGTCATTCGTCGGTCGGAGCAAAACGTTACGAGTACACGAAAGTAATTGGAAAGAGACGATTTTATGCGGGTAATTTTGGCATAGTTATTGATCAGCCAGGAAATTAATGGTGGCAGCCTAAAGGGCCTAATTACCGAATGTTCGTTGATTGGCTAAACTCGATTCGATTGCGTTGTTTTATTCTTCTAGCTGGTTGTGTTGTTTTTTTGTGTTCACCATCTTCTGCGACCAGCTGCACAGTCTTTAGTGCGATATATCGTTATAGAAATTTTGAATTACACAAATGTTCCATTTCGCAAATACTGGATTCGAATAGGATTAAATTCCAAGAAAATTCGTTAGGTATGGGTTCGTTATTTGGGTGATCTTAGAAATTTAATTGTGTCGTATCCCAACTAAAAACAACTGGGTGTCAAACACAAATTATTTTGCAAACTTGAATTATCACGACATTGATCCCTAGGCCCCTTTTGAGTTCTTGTCGCCCGGTCTCACGAACCCTTCTTTAGCTTTCTGGTTGAAAACAATCCCATTAGCTTTTGCTGTTTTTGTTTATTATTTTCCACTAGCTAGTGATGTAGTGTTTGTGTCATGTGATGTGTACGTACATGCGCCATAAAAGTCTATTAGGTTTTTTCCTGACGCAGTTAACCTCACTTTTCTTGACAGTTCACTAGTACTGTTTACATGGACTTAGAACAAATTGTGGACGACTAGATTCGCTCGAAGCAAATCCATGTCCATGTAAACAGTACAAGCGAACTGTCAAAAATGAACAACGAGTTCATTTGTGACGTCAGTGTAAAGTATTCAATTATTGAGTTCTACAAGATGACGACACGAATGAACTCATGATGAATGAAGTTCATGTTTGGCAATTCTCGGTGGTTTGTTTACTATGTCAGTTGCGTGAGTGCGAATGCAACGGGTGCTCATCTGTTACATTCGAACTCACGTAACTCCTATATAAACAAACCACCGAGAATTGCCAAAGGGAGTTCATCCGTCTCAGATTGTGGGGTTATGTCGGTTGGTGTAAAACCTAATTGTCTCGAATGAAAAGTCGTCGAAATTTCAATTGACGATAGGTTCATCCGGAGTGTTCATTTGTGTTTACATTCTGCTAGCGTGGCCAATTTTATTTTAATACCTGAACCCCAAGTGGCTACGCCACATCGCTACCGCTCAGTCGGACTTAGCTATCTAGGGAGGGTTCGCGGCCACCTCGCCGGGCAGATCCTCAGCGGCTTTGCGCCACTTCCGTTCCTAGGCCTCGGCCTGAAAGGTATCGGATGGTTACCGGAACCCAGAAAAGTTCAACCGGAAATGAGACGGAATTCTCGTTGGCTCTAATTCGCATTCCGGCTCCGGTGACACTGGAGCCGGAATACGAATTAGAGCCAGGCTGCATTACGGCTGAACTTAACTGGGAAGTTTTCTAAATTTAACCTGGGAAATAAAAATTTTCTGGCAACGCTCCAGCACCCCGTTGAACTTTTACGATTTCGCCACCTTGGTGCCAATTTGACGGTACAGAATGAACTTTGTTTACTTTCGACAAGTTTTGATTCGAGCCAACAACATCCAGCCAAATGTGGGAGAACTGTCAAAAATGCTAACCCATGTGGTTAAATTACCTATCAAGGAAGATAGATAGTGTCAAACGAGGACGTGTTTATGTTTTTTTAGATCAATTAAAAATCATTCTGAGGTTTTAAAGGTAATATATATATATATATATATATATATATATATATATATATATATATATATATATATATATATATATATATATATATATATATATATATATATATATATATATATATATATATATATATATATATATATATATATATATATATATATATATATATATATATATATATATATATATATATATATATATATATATATATATATATATATATATATATATATATATATATATATATTATTTGGAAGGATGAACTCTATCTGTGTATGAAATAGAAGAAGAATTTTATTCTTTATTTTATGACCCAGGTGCAAACTGTGTTAACCCTAAATCATCACTTTTTCAAAAAGCGTCCAAGTCTTTTGCATTCAATGTAACGTGTTTTTTGTACCGTTTCCGGTACAAAAACTCTGGTGTACTACATTCACAATGCCACTGCGGTTATATCTTGTATACAACGCTTATTTGTTTTCGATACAACATGCAATGAGAACATTTCGACTTTTATTACCCAAAAGGGAATAGAAT
This sequence comes from Topomyia yanbarensis, assembly GCF_030247195.1. Lineage (NCBI taxonomy): Eukaryota > Metazoa > Arthropoda > Insecta > Diptera > Culicidae > Topomyia > Topomyia yanbarensis. The sequence goes on along the minus strand of NC_080670.1, from coordinate 21,304,031 downwards.
CTGAATAGCTATTTGTGCCATTTACAACCTACTTCAACACACGAAAGACTTGGTTCGATATCGAATAGCTCATACTCCCACGGGTGGCTTTTGTTGAACTAATCGCCTAATGACACCTCTTCCGCATATATATTCTTGTGCTCTCTATTCGGGAAAAATAGTGTCACCTTCGATTCGAAAACAAAATGAAACCATAAATCCTTCACCGACCCCTGCGCTGCCGATACCAGTCCGCGGTTGTCTCCGCGGAATTGAAACACAAGAGTGTCAAACATGAAAAAAAGTAATAGCACACGTTGTTCTCTAAGTCCTGTCCCTCGGTTGCTGTCCTATAATACATGTATACCTTTTTCCACCCCCTCCCCAGACTCGAACCCCTCTTGTGACATTTCGGTACGTTGCGTTGGTCTGTTTGCTGCTGCTGCTTCTACCGGGAACCGGTTACTAGGACCGAGTCACGTTCGGATGTCCGAAAATCATTTGGGGCCGGAATAAATAAAACAAACAAACAAAAAGAGTGATAGCAGTTCTTCGGCCGGCCGGTCGGCGTCGATCGTCAATTGGAAGCATGACGCAACGAGGTCAGAGCACCTTCGTCTTCTTTTTCTTCTTCGATTCAAAACTGGTGCTGATCCCAGCCTGGGGAGTTGTAGTTGGAAGCGGCTCAACCCATTGGTTGGCCAATAAATAGCGAAACCAATTTTGTTTGCGTTTGTTTCCTACCTTTTCCTTTCGCCGAACGTCAGCAGTTTAGCTCGCATTGCATTGTTACGACACCGGGCGGACCAATTGCCATCCGCACCTCACAGGGTTTTATGCGTGCTGCGTGACGTTCTTTATCCTCCACTGAGCGACCTTCGTTCGTTGGCGCCATCCTATCGGCGGTGATTCGTCGGACGGTCGACGAGATTTTTGGGGACCAGTTGGGGTTTTGGGGATCGTTCGATTGTACTCGAATAGATGAGTGGGGTACATGTTTTCGTGTTTGGTCGCAGTTATATAGGAACTAGCGTGTTTGATGTTCTCTTTTTCTTAACCCTTTCATGTTGTTTATAAACAACAACACCTGTATCTTCTGATTTAGGTTTGATTTGGTCACAAAATCAAGTAAGGCTAATAACTGTCGCAATTAGTCTGGTTGGAGCCCACTGGAACAGTGCTGCCAGTTTTATTTTATTCAAGCTCCAACTATTTGGGACTAGGGTCCGAATGTCCGATTTCCAGGTCGTTTATTTCAGTCGTGACATATCAGGCGGAAAAAAACGAATCACAGTTTCTACACTCTCGGTCATTTTCTGTTTACTGTATGATGCCTAACACACACATACAAGTACCTACTAGAGGTGCAAACAATTAGCGAATCATGCAGTGATTGTTCACGTTGATTGACTTTGTAGGGTCGCTTCGTTCGTTCGCATACTCGCTTCAATTAGCAGGTGATTTTTTTCCAACCAATCTACAGTGAAGGCTGTTCCGAAGTGTCTTGTGAGCGGTGATTTGTTATAACCTGCTAATTAAAGTGCATTTATTGCCAGAGGTCAGTCCTATAAATCTAATGTGTGATGATCAATTACTTGGATGAATGTACGTACATAATTACTTTGTCTAGACGATCGCATTCCAAAACAAATTACCATTATTAAGGCGAGTAGTATTCGATTAATAATGTTTTAATAATAGATCTACTTGAGCATGTTTGATTTTATAGGTAGGATGAATAACAAAACGATTGCATGAATATTGTTCAGCAAAGCTACTTCAAGGTATTTTGCAAGTAAATTGACTTTTGTATTTATATAATTTTGCGTAAACATACGACCAAATGAGTCATTTTTCACCACTAGTCTGACATGTTAATTTAAGCACAGTTATTGACAACGTCATTCATCATCACATAAAGTTTTCTGCATCGCATCACAATGTGTGTTATATGACCATCACCAGCAGAATCATATGTCGGAAGTTCAAGCTCATAAAGTCGTAAGCTCAACAAGCCTTCGGCGATAAAAACAGTGGTGACAGCACTCCACCTTGAGGACATCCACAGACACTCGGTTTTTTAATCGTTACTTGTTTAATGGATGACCACAGATGTTGGTTGCTAAGCAATGCGTGTATCCATTTCAAGTTGTATGGTGAAACTCTATGATCTCGTGCTACTTCCAAACTGAATTCGAAAAGCACATTGTCCAAAGTGGTCACACAATCAAAAAAAAAACTCTATGTTATATTTCTTTTCTCGACCAAGCTGTCAGACAGATGATTGGTTAGGCAATCTTGTTTTCAATCAAAAACAAAGTATTTAGTCTTCACAAAATAGTTTGTTTTTGACTAAAAATAATATTGCCTAGTAAGACACCTAACCTAAAAGATGGAGTCGACAGTAGACTCGCAATTTTCAAATTAAATTAAACATTGTGAAAATGGGCGTTGGTAGACTTCCCCCATTGATATGCATGCACGTATGTTGCATTGCATGAAGCAAGTGCTTGTCCAAGCTAACATCACGAATAAAGTGGTCTATTACATGTTGCCCTGATTTTGGAAGGAAGGTGTTTAGACTGATCGGCAGAAAGCTCTTCACGTCCATTGCCCACCACAGGAATGGAATGCAAGACTGTGAGTAAAAACTATTTTCAACATTTGCTTGAAGTCTTTGAAGTAGAACTGTAATGATTTCATCTTTTCCCGGACATTTATAGTAACCTTTTTAAGGCTCTTTTGATAGATTCAATTTCACAGTTCTGCGAGCATATACCCAATAATCGGAACTATCTGAAAGCAACTCAGGGACAGTTGGCAGATCCGTAGCGTGGTCCTCTGCCGCCATAGGCGGAGTCTCAGATTTGCGCCCCTTACGGTATTCGTCTACACTAGCAGCATTGTCAGCGAAAATGCCGCGGTAAATATGAAGTAAAGCGTCTACAATGCAATCTAACTGGAGAGTATTGTATATTACAAGACAGATTTCAGAAGTGAAGATAGATGATCACATTATTGCTTTGTTATCCATTGACTTGTCCTTCAATACAATATATCTTCCATAATTTCTGTCTCTCTTTCAGTATTCACCTTGCGTCGGACGCTAAGCGTGTGTATAAATAAACTCTCCTAACTCATCTGATGACAAAATGGATGTCGTCATCAAAGATACCGACTACCCATATAAAATCAAACACATTGAATTCTGTGGGACCACATTTCATTTAAAGATTTCGAAAGAACTGACGCAGGCATGTTCTGCCTTGAAAGAAAGTCTCGAAATTCCGTCCAGATAACAACAGAATCGTGATATTCTGTCTAAATCAAGCAAATGGCGTTACTGGCGAAAATTCTTTTATGATGGATAAACATGTCTACACACCCGCTCACAAAGTTTAGATTGAAGGTGTAGTAATCGAATCGAGTTTGTCAAGAGTGCATCTACTCAAGCACGGAGCAGGCTCTTTCAAAGACCCCTTGCTTCAGTGAGCGAAAATTTTTGAATGGCAATCGCACTTGACAGGACAAAATGGTGTATCCCGTCCAACTCGTGTCGGGCGACCTTTCTCGGTTCTCTTTTGCGTTTAAATACATCTTCCAGTTCTTCTGTTTGTACCGTGTGCAATCCATGGCATAATTGCACTAAATACAAATATATGGGTCATTGTATCAATTAGGTGTGACAATTGCGCAGAGAATCAGGAGCACGATTCTTACATTGTGAATGCTAAAAAGTGTGCTTATTGTGGGGAGAGTTCACGTGATCTATTGACATGTCTCGCATACCAGCACCCGAGGAATCGGAAACGTTCCCTTAACCAACGCTCCAATAACTCTTGCAGAAATACTAAATAAGCTTCGCCACCGGTCTTAACAAATTATTATGCTCTCTTGGTTCTAGAACAGTGTGACTCTGTTGGTCCCCATGTTTCCTAAAACTATGAGCAGATCAGATCCCTTGTAAAGACCTATATTTTTCTCTCATTAGGGCACCAAATAATTCAACTCGAAGAAACTCGGTCACAACCTCAAAGAAAACAGCTCCTTGTCTTGTAAATTTGAAATTCAACAAGCAGTGTCCGGCGTTTCTAGGGACACCGAAAATCTTATGTGACATTTCAATCAGGGATTCGACTTAATACACTGGTTGGGCCTAGAGCTGGAACGTACAACCTTGCGACATTGCGAAACTCCTCTCAACATCGAGGAGAGTTTAATTCGCATATGCTTTCTTTTTAAGTTCGACTTTCGGTAGTGTGTACCTGGAAATGGCACTTCTGTCGTAACTTATCCTTATTTCATAAAATATATCTAGATTTCAGCGCCTCGTAAGGTTGGCGTGGGTCTTAGAATGTATGCAAAAACGTTGAGTACTTCTTCCTCGTTTGACGAGTAATTACCATTAGTAGTTCTATTTTAACTGCCCCGAAAATCTATCGAGATGACCACGGAATTTTGCTTGTAAAGTAAAAGAGGTTGGGCTCGTCTTCGGCTAACGTCGCATGATTCAGGTCATCCTTAACGAATCGCACTGTCTGCGTGAAAATTGGATCATCCATCTCGGAACCTTTGTCGAATCTGATTGCAGTTCCACAAGGCAGAAACTTGGGACCGTTTCTTTTTACAATCTTCATTAATGATGTTGCTTTGTTACTGCCACCTAACTGCCGGTTGCTTTATGTTGACCACATGCCTTTAACAACACGACTTCTTGGAACTTCATCGTATCCTGGATACACTCGAACGCGATGTTTGGCGAAATTGCTGACAAATGTCACACGAGTTCCTACCATCGGGAGTTGAACCCAATCTACTTGAATTATTCTATCTCTGAATGTTCCTTCACATGCATAGAACACATCAAGGACCTAGGCGTTATCCTGGATAGCGAACTCACGTTCAAGCTTCACCAGGATTACATAATTGCCTGAACTAATCGCAAATCAGGTTTTATATGAATTCCGTGACCCGCTGTGTCGTAGATCGCTGTATTATTCTCTTGTGTGTTCTCTTTGAGAACAATGCTGTTGTATGGTGTCTTTTCCATGCAAACTAGATTTCTAGGATCGAGTCCACACAGAAAAAAATTGTAACGTATGCTCTCCGTTGTCTCCTGTGGCAAGAACCGCTGAATCTACCGCAATGTACAAATCGTTGCGGTCATGTCGCACAAACGGTGTTTGCAGCTAGACTCCTCGTTGGTTAAATTGACAGTACCCCCATCCTTGCTCAATTCACGGCGGTTCCAGTCCGTAGTGTACTAATCAGTTTGCCAACTCATGCGTAATGCTATCGGAGTAAGGAGTTACTTCTAACACCTCTACCCAGTCAGATCGTGCAAATATCGGACAATTTTCTGCATAAAGTATTTACATACAGATTAATGTTAATGTATGCCATCAAACCAGTGTCCCTCGAATTGAAATATAAGCCATGCCATCAAATTATGAGATGGGTATTTACACAACTGTCGATTATGAGTGTAATCCCATTTTCTCCGCAGTATGGTACAACACTTGAAATCATCAGAAGGTGATGGTTCATTATGGGAAAAAATATGCCGAAAAATAGACGCTCTTCGGTCCATGTTATCAACAACTGTATTGACTATGACAGCGCAAATATTGCGAGGCATGAGTCTATAGCAACCATTTGCAAGTATACATTTATGAACGGTTCACTCCGTTTGCCACGTGAGCAGATCGCTGGCCATATCATGTATTTATTGGCAAACTTTGAAAGTTTCTGCTTCCTTACTTCGTCCGGAACACCCAACTTGTGCTGGGCGGTGTAGAGCAGTAGCCCCGGAAGCTTGCCGGAAGTCCGCCTTGACGTCTCATCATCCATGATGAGACAATGACGCTTCGTCAACATCTGGGTGTACAATTTCAGGGCCCGTTACATTCCTACCGTATTTTGCCGTTCGTCACGATTTGGAGCCTCCTGAGCTTTGCATGTATGCAGTCTCTCCCAATCGTTGACTCTTTGAACAAACGACTTGGACAGATTCAACTTTTGGCCACATCTCTGACCGAAGCATTGGGATGCCGCTTAAACGCTTTCACTACGCGCTTGTGATCCTGATCACTAATAGAACATCCATTCTGACCGCATTTCTCCTTCCGTTCGATGCTTTCCGCGTTACGCCATTTTTTCCAATTTTCGAAAAGCTGGCTGACAGCGATCAAAATACAGTGTAAACAATACACTCTAAAGTACTTCTAGCCAAATTTTCAAGAGAATACACCGAATAGGTTATTTTCTACACACCCTTTTAGGGCGATGTGTAACGTGTCAAGCGAGATCATTGTAATCAGATGAAAAACGTTCGAAAAGGGCATGGGTTTTTGACGCGCATTCGAGGTCTGCTTTTGAAGCGATTCATGAAATGGGCTTTTCCTATCCAACAACAACAATAACATTTCATGTAGACCAACACCGGTCAGATGAAAAATGAAAATAAATGAATAAATAAATAAATAAATGACCAAATAAATAAATGAATGAAATCTGCCGAGTAGATGAAGATTTGTTTGTAGAATAAGAAGCCAATGTTTTGGAATAAATGTTTATTGGTTTATTTTATGCGTAAATCCGAGGAGTCACGGTTGTCAATACTTTCCCCTAGTTCCCCTAGTAAAGTGCCTGTAGTTTGTATTATCGTTTTCACTGTTACAAATAGAGTTCCTACATGCCAAACATTTCTTCACCCCGTATTTATTGGTAAACACAAAGGTTTTTTGTTACTATGTTACTAAGTTACAAAGGTTTTTTTCCTATAAGAATATTTCTCCATGTGACAGTAGTGAAAGTAATTTAGTCCCGAATCGATCCTACGTCATTCAAACGACGGAAGCCCGATTATTGATCACATTTCAGTGCCTTCCACTGGGCAAGCAGAGGCAGATACCAAGTCACCATTGAAAGCACAAAAAGGCTTTTGTAAGGCTTCTTTCCCCGAATCCCATAAAAGGTGTAACGTCATCCGACCATCAAGAAGAAAGTAAGTATGTAAGTATGTATGCACGACCATCCCATTCGACAGACGTGCCTTTGTGTATGACTCTTTTCGTCGACGTCGTCGTCTATTGCCGATTCGATGTCAAGTTTTACAGTGCACGCTTTGTGCTGGGTAAGTCTGTGCATCATTTTCTACGGCGGTATAAGGAATTACATGAAATTGCAACCCAACCGAAATGGCATGTCATTTGGGAATGAGCCCTGTGTTGTGAACGGGAAGGTAGGTAGGCACTGTACTGCTCCCATGTGCCACACAGTCAATGCCAGCTCAGAGCCTAAAGGAAGTGAAGCAACTGAACGACATGTAATTAGAATGTCGATATTTGAGTTCTCGTTGACATTCGCATGACGTTCGTTTTGGAACGTGATAGATAGCGAGAGGCCTGTGCTGATAGGCGGGTACGGAAAGGTCTCTATCGTGCTGCAGTGGGATGAGTTGACATGGCATTGTTATCGGGCCCATGTTTATTGGATTTTCTTTTTATTCGAGGTCCGTTGTGGGAAACCTGTCCCACGTGGGAGTGGGACATCATCTCAACGCAGTGGTATTTACATAATGGCGAAGATATTAAATTAGACAACTCAGATTGGCACTGCCAGGACATACAAAAAATAAGGTCAGAGAAGCCTTTCTCAGCATTAAAGAAAACTGAGAAGATGCATTGACCAAAATTTTATAGGCTTTCGACAGCGTAATTTTGTTATCCATTCAATGATTTAATGGACCTGCAGAAATTGCTTGAACTTTTGGGCTCATGCTGAAGGCAGACATGCCACATTGCACTGTGCTCAGCAAAAAAAACAAAAAAAGTTTCCAAAAAATCGCTGAAAGCTCAAGAAATTGGTGAAATTTTCAAAGAATTTACAGAAATCTGCAATCTGTGAAAAAACCTGTGACCGACAAATATGCGATACTATAGGAAAACCTGTGAATATGGTAACGTTGGTTTTTAGTTCAAATATCACCCTATTGTTTGTCAACGATCCATGACCATGATTAAATTTTAGACATTCTGCTCCCGAATCGAATAAGACCCTGAGCAACCATACTTGATTTAACCAGCGACAAAACAGGCCATACAAATTGTACCGATAAACATCGTCCCAATTGCCTAGGACTAATTTTCCACTTATTAACTTTCTAGCACAACCCAGCTTCTTTATCCGACTGTTAAATTAGACCGCCAACCTGTCTTTTAACCGCAAAAGCACGGTGCGGATCACGTTCGTCAAAGAGTAGGTACTGAAATTCCCCCGTTAATCGCACCGCTTGAGTTATGGGACTCCCAGTTTTGGTGGGGGAGTAGGTACTGGCAGCGAAAATTGGTCCCACTCCACTGATGGACTACCATTACTCTTCGTCGTTGTCGTAATCATCGCCATCATCATCATCATCATCGGTGGAGGCTTGAAGCGGAACCCAACGGAACCGGTGAGGACCCTATAGGATGGGGCTTGTTTCCATTTCTTTGTATTCATTGCAATCAACAGTGTTTAGAACTGTCATTTGGAATTGAAATGAACTAAATAATAGGTTTGTCATGCCACCCGAACTCGATTTCACATTATCCGGCAGGAGCGTAACGCTGGAACGGATCGGAATTTTGCGACTAATATATCACCCGAGTGAGTCCGTTAGAAATGTCGATTTAAACATTAACGAAGTGACAGAGGGGTGGAGGTTCCGCGAAGTTTGCTCGATAGGTATCCGGTCAAATATTTCGGAATTCGAATCCTGCATGAATTCCAACTCAATTGCAACAATCAATTCCGAAACCGATTCAGTCGAAATCGGTGGTTGCATTTGAGTTGAAATCCATACTGGATCCATTTAGGTTTCCGAACCGGTTCCGGATTGGGTTTGACTGGGTAGCAAAAAATATTGGAAAGCTACCAGAAAATTACTGAAAATTCAATTGTTATGACATTACCTTTATTTTGGATTCTCTTCCCGAAACGCGTTTGATTAAATGTCCTCAACGGAAATAATCATTTTTCTTGTGATTTGTGGAAATAAAGTGCGGATTCTTGTTGTACACTTCCAACTAACCTGGACTCTCCGATTTCTTCTTCATGTTCGTTATTCTCCGTCGGCTGATTTCTGGTACGATGCCAAACACCGAGGTGACTCCACTTATCTGGACTGGATATGGACCCATCAACTCATGGACTGGGGGCCAACGGCTTTACTTTCTTTCCAAGAGAATGCGTGACCATAGATTTTATTCACCTTAGAAAAATCGCAACGACTCCAGCTGGGATTGAACCCAGACCAACTGGAAGTCACGCCTACTACTCAGCCATCTGCGTCGTTGATTCCGCACTTTCAAACTGCGATCTGTCAAAACACATGTAATTCAAGCAACCCCAGCTAGGCGGTCATACTTTTTGCCTTTATTCAAATCAAAACAACCCAATGCAAGAGCATGGACCTAGAAGGAGCTGAGATGCCGGGTACTTTTTTCAAATGTCTGCAATAATAATTTTAAAAGTCTGGGAAGAACAAAAATGTCAGGAAAGCTAGTGTAATCAAAAGCCTTTTCATTCAAAAATCTGTAAATATCTGCAACCAAACTAAAAAATCTGCAAATATCTGCAACCAAACTAAAAAATCTGCAAATATCTGCGTCATCGAAGAAATCTGCAGCTTAAATTAAAAGTCTGCGAATTTACAGACTTGTCTGCAAATCTGGCATCTCTGAGAAGGAGATGCCATCCCTCTAAGAACGGTTGGTTTCAAAATTGTCCAATAAAGGACGTTCGTTGGACGAATTTGGACAACGTCCAAATAAACGTTCAACAAACGTCCATCGTTGGACCCGTGTTGAACGATTTTGAAACAATTTTTTGGACGTCTCAGTGGGATCCCTCTGATTTCAAGCAACATCCTGGGGGCCCATATTATTAGCTCGAATCAAAACTCGTCGAAATGTCAACTGACAATAGGTTCACTCGAGTGGTCATTTGGCTCGAATCAAAACTCGTCGAATGTAATCAAAGTTCATTCTGTAGCGTCAAATTGGCGCCCAGGTGGCGAAATCAATCACTTTATATTATCGAAGTCAACATAAGAACTTTGTAACAAAATGAACGAAATTTATTCTAAATACGAATGAAGAGCACTTCAGTTTGCATCAAATTAGAGAAAGTGTACATTGTTTTCTTTTGTTTACTACTACTGCTGTTTGTTTCAAGCGATTTTGACGTTTTTAAACTGACTCCCATCGATCGGTGGAAAAACGATGTTGCGTATTGTCAAACTCTGTATGCACACGCAAAAATAAAACAACCCAAAGATTAAGTTCTTTTAACTTACTCTTGAGTTGTACGTCGCTTTCGCACTTTGTTGTCAAAAGAAAAACGAGAGATTCGATTCAGTCGAGGTCTTCCGTGCAGTCAGGCACTTTTGAGTTGTTTGGGGTATACTAAAAATTAGGTAAACTTAAATTTAACTAAAATGAACTCAAGGTTGAGTATAAAAACCTTATCAATGAGTTGTGATTTTTGCCGTAGCTAATTAGTAACTATCTTTAACACGGTTTACCTAATTTTACAAGACGTGACAATAGAGGGGCCGTTTTTGTTCCAATTTTACGTCAGAATGGTCCAGCTCCTGATTGGTTGTTTCTGACAGCTTATACCATAGGCAATGTTACTGCAGGGTTAGCGAAATGATGTTTGGCAGTGTTGTTATATTTATTGGAAATTATAGTCATTACTTTTGACACATAAAGTTATTTTCTTCAAATGAGTTAAAATGATCAGATTGAACATAATTTGTGCGGCAAATTAGAACTAAAATTACCACACATTTGGCATATAAGTGGTTGATTGACTTTAACAATAATAAGAAAGTAACCAATCCATAAGCTCAAATTTTTCAGAAAATGGATTTATCAAATCATTCTAGACACCCATGACATGGAAAAACAGTATCCTGCATCAATATAGTGGATTAATGGTAAAAAATATTGCAAACATAAACTAAATTAACATGACATGTTAGTGCTATTGTTTTCGAAGTTGTACGGCTTTTGTGGTGAGTGGTTTTGGATGTTCGTTGATTTGGTGGCGTTGCGGGGGAGCGCGCATCCGCCGGGTTATGCCAGTCGGGCTGATGTTTCTTTGGACTGAGGGAACTCGTTTCTGTGTTTGTTTGACCAACTAGGGAAGTGATCCACGGAGAGTTCGATGTGAGTGGGGAAGGCGCATGGTCTTGCCTGAGTGGAATGATGACTGCGATCATGTATAGGGTTTGGGAGTTGACGGTTCGTGGGAGGGATCGAGGATCTTTTGCCGGCTGCCTTCAGTCGTGTCATCTCGAGGAATAGATGTTTTGTTGTCGTGTCATTGGATTGCTTTCGGTTCATTGAGTCATGTGTATTACATATGTTTTTTTTTCTGATTGTGTTGAGTAGTTTCTTGTGGTTTTGAGTGAGCATGCGCTGAGTTGTTTGATTGCCATGTGGACCATGTTTCATGAGCATGGTAGTGTTGTAACTTGATTACTGTGTTAGAGGACAAAACCGGGAGTCACCTCTTTTTTTCTTACATCTTCTTCATTTTCTAGTGTTGGTACATTGTTGTTTCAATTTAGTAGTTTAGTTTTTCCTGGCTCGTAAGAGGCGACAAAAACAGGACTCTCTATACCGTGCTCGTGCATTTTTTTGATCAATGAACATTTTGTAATCCCAATTGGTTCTGGTGAGTAACGGTGTGGCAAGCACAAGCGATCTTTCTTATGCTTTTGTAGTAAATTAGTAGATTAATTGTTATAATTCTTCTTTTCTATTCGTGATAAACTGACTTGCTTCTCTCTCTAATAGTTAGGATAACAATAAAGTAAGCTTTTCAGTTCAGTTAATTTTGTACCGCTCAATTTTTTTTCATATCCTTGTCGCTAAAATAATCGAAATTTTTCAGTTGTAGTACAAGTTTGATTTGAACTCCTATTTTTTCTATTCGATTTTTTGTTGTTGCTTTTCCTTTTGCCTAGTTTGTTTTCTGTTAAAATGATATTTGATTTAAATATATAGCTTAATTTTGTTCACGACCTTCGATTAAATTTTTCGCAGGGGGTGGGCATAGCGTAGTTGGTAAATCGATTGCCTTGTACGCAGCGCACTTGGGTTCGAGTCCCGACCCCGCACATAGGGTTAGAAATTTTTCATAAGAGATATTTCTAACCCGAAGAGGCGAATGACCTTAAGGTTAAAACCTCTATAATCGAAATAAAAATTTTTTTTCGCGGTTTACTGATCTTCCTTTTGTTAGCAGGGCCGGTCGGTTTTTCTGAACTAATCCGAACTAAAAAGGTGGAAACGGTCGATGAAGTATGAATAAGAAGTAATACTCCCGATGGCCGGCTGACCGGAGCTCGCGTCGCTCGATATTTTTTTTCGGAAATTGAACGCGCTCGAATTTCGTGTTTTTTGCTTAGATCGTATTGTCTACCAAGACATCTCCTGATCTTTTCCCTCTCCTACTAACACAATTCCTTGCTAGTGGAGATGCAGAGGTAGACTCGGTCTCTATCAACAGCGAGTATCGAACTAACATTCCTTTGCTTCCCCGGTAGAACAACATTGGACGTGGCCGGCGTCGTTATTGATCATTTTATGAAAATGTTGAGTCGTTGAAACATACCCAGTGAGAATGATTTGCTCCTCCCAAGCATCATTCCTTTGGTTCATGGTGCATTTTCATTCACTCGGTCAATCACGAAATGGAACTACGGGCAGTCTACCTAAGCTACACACCAAAATTTTGGGATGAAAACTCAGCAAATGAAAATGCTGACTACACAGCAATTAAAATTCAACCATGTGACAGATACTTTTTGCTGAAAATTCGGCAATTGTATTTTTAAATTGACAGCACAATCATCGACTTTTCAGTAATGCAGTCCAGATAACTGAAAACTCGGTCACTGTGCTGTCATTTTGACAACCCAATTGCTCTATTTTCAGCAAAAAGCATCTGTCAAATGGTTGAAATTAAATTGCTAAGTTTTCAGCACTTTCATTTGCTGTTTTCATCCCAAAATTTTGGTGTGTAAGCCACTGAGAACTGACATACAAGTAAAGTTTTCAACAAGTGTAAGAAATAAAACTATCGCTTTGAAATGACAACAGCAATTAGCAACTTGCCACTGGTCGGCGCTTCGATCGCCCAGCAATCGCTATACGGGACTTGTGTGCAAACTTGGATACAATGGTGATTCACGCATGCGAACCTGTATGCGATGGTGATTTTTTCAACGTATTTTCATTTAAATGTTCACACAGGTTTTTCGGGAAAGTTTGTTCTAGCTTATATGTCTGCTCTCTGTGGCTAAGCTAAGCTAAATATAAACGTAGTTAGAAACGTGGAATTTAAAATAACAGATTTATCAGATCCAAGTTAATTGAACAAAGACGGATCGACGCCATCACAAAATCCCAATAACTCTCACATAAACATTCATTATATTACACAAAACATCCAACACCGCTAAAGTAGTAAGATCAAAATAATCTAACGTCACAATATTGCAGAACTGGTCAATAGGGGCACAAACAAACAAAGAAAGCGTCCAAAGTCTAACTCGGTCAAACTTTACAGGCGCTCCAGAATACATTGAAAATTCAATAAAAAAACTATATAGTCGGATAAACATTAATTTTAAGGTTTTCTTTTTGCGCTGATCCAGTATTAACACCGCTAGACATCGTAAATCTCCGTGGTCAATAAAATTCTACGACACTGTAACGACATGCCCGAAAAAGTGGACCAAGCTCCATTGGATTTGAGTTCCGGATCGCATCAAACATTTTTATGTGCAATTTTGTTGCACGTTTCGTCACATTTGGGGAGTATTTATTTTTTATATCCGTGCCGTACCGCACAATCCACTCCGGATTGGCTTGAATGTATATATTTATTTATTCGGGAGAATCATGGGTAAGTCAGACAGCGTCAAATTTGTGACGTTTTGTGTTCCAGCACAGTTGCGTCATTATTCAGCTTGAACTGCAAGGATTCAGTAATCTGTGCGTATCTGATACCGTTATCAATTTTGAAACATGAATCCTACTTCAACTTGAAACTGGACTCACAGCAGTGTCAATTATGTTAACCATAAGGAAAAACCACAAAAAAGGCGTTTCATTAATTATGGTGCATGTTATTTTATTCGTAGCAAAAAAAAACAGGATTGGTGGTTTCATGAATTTTTCTGACTGAGGAGTATGAACAATAAATGCATCTTGTTGATGGAGTTTGCTAACTGAATAAATTCTAGGCACAAGATAGTAAGTTAAAAAAGTTAAAAAGGGAACTTATAAAAAAAATCTTAAATTTCGATGGTTTCCAAAACTCGAGAAAAATATCTATCATATTTCTCGTGCTTGTTTTTTATAAACAACAACGTCTATAAATAACCATAACCCTTGGTTTATGCATGCTTTGCTCATAAAATAGACTAATGTTTATAACAGATGCAATAACCTTTTGTTTCAGCATCAGTTAGCAATATTAAACGCAGAACTAAAGTTATTATGTTTAATCTGATTATCCCTTTGAAGCAGTGCTGCCAGAGAAAGGTTAGATTACATTCAAATATTTCTGAAAACTGACAAAGCATACAAATTTATGATGGATTCGATAATTATTTTGATGCAATTAGATAATAGTAGATGAACTAAAATAATTGTAACAAGCATCGAAAAGTTGAGCGAAGAAAGCAGCCATTTTATTTTAAACTAGTTTTTGATGTCAACAGTTATGAGGAAACTAGTTTGGGAATCCTATCTGCCCTGAAAAAAATGAACGCAAAAGTTTACAAAACAAGAATACAACCTTGACGCTCTAATAGCATTGGGAATTTTAAATAATGCAATTTAAAACATTGCAAAACACAGCCTACTCGACCCCCCCCCCCCCTGAACTTAGCTTGATCCTCGATTAACTTAATTAAAACAGTGTACAAACTACGGCGTAAACAAGTTTGTCTGTAAGCTAGCCACAGCCCATTGATTCCCCCTCCGGACATCAGATCGGAGACAGCAGCAGCAGCACTTGAGCTGCCAGTGCCCCACTCGAGTCATTTTATCAATTTGCTCTACCCTTGGTAACAATGTTGACAGTTAATTTTAACGAAATTGTCAATCGTAAAATCACCCATATAGCACCAGAACAAAAAAAACGTCTCAAATTATAACGCTCATAATCTCACGGGCCATGTTTCAAGTTGAAAACGAAAACAAAACATTATCCATGTTTTCGCTCTTTCTCCCAGTTCTTGGTGAAACGTTTTTTTGCGCTCTCTCCTATACCCGCTGTTGTTGTATACAAATACGGCCGCGGTAAACGGGGTTCGGTAGAATCACAGCGGCTTGCGGAAAGTTACAACAGCTCTCCTACCTACCACACACACGTCAACCGTGTTTAGTTGGAAAGCGGCGAATGAAGAACAGAGGAACGAATAAGCAAAGAAATAAATCGTCGTGCGATGCTGGGAACTATATATATATATATATATATATATATATATATGTTAAAGGTATAATTACTTGTGTTTTTTCTGCAATCGGCTGGTTCTCGCCACCTGATGTCAGGTTTCTTCCGCTTTCCTTGCTGCGATTGACGCTTCGGATGTAGTTTTATGTGAATTATACAGACCGGATTGACACAATTACTGAATACACTGATTATCAACCGTGGAACAGTACGAAGCAGAATAAAGGAACGAGGATTTTACCGAGGTCACTTGCTTCTCCAAGATTTATTCTTTTTTGCTACATAGATTCCAGACAGATACAATTCTAGATGGTCCTCGCCCAAAGAGAAGGTTTAAATTTTTGCACGGACCACTAGGACGTTTTTTCACCAATCCTACAGCACTTCACTAAATCACAATGTTTCATAAATCCACAAACTTTTCTTCTGATTTTAAGATACAATTTCCAATTTCAATCTCATTTAATAAACATCTCTTCTGTTTGCAGACACACCAACACAACCACAAGAAACATGACACTCTGGGATGCCTTATGAGAATGGCAGAGGACTACTGCTCCTTCACCACCCGCTCGCAGGCATGAACTCACGGCGAAAACACTCCTGAAAGCCACACTAGCGCAGTGCGACGCGAAAACACCGACCGAACGCACGGACTGCCCGACGACAAATGAACACCCGTGTCCGATCGACAACAATACGGCCCTTGCTGCGGATCGAGTTGGAAAGCGGAGCACAGCATAAGTTGCGCTGGTGTGAGTGCTGCGCGGCTGCCCCATGAACTGTCATTTTCGTTGTTTGATGCCGCTGACGCAGTGTACATAGTGTGCTGGGGTGGCGTGGAAGGGGTGTGAATGTGAGACGATGATGATGATCTGCTTGCGAAAGAGCAGGAAGGTGGGTGTCCTGGATTAGCACGTGCGCACGCGTGTAATTTTGCCGATCTGCGGCAAACGTCAAACGCCAGGTAACTATCCCTGTTGAAAAATCGACGAGTTACGGGACGTTACCTGTTTCGGACAATCCTATTCGTATGCAATGGCGTTACGATGGGAACGTTGTTGTGAATTTTGGGTGGTTTTGGAGAAGAATCTTTAGAACCAGAAGAAAATGATTCTTGTTTCAAATTTGTGCTATGAAATCAAACAAATGGCATTTATCCGATCTCAGATTGTACGGTTTTACTGATTCTAAAGGAGGTTTAAAATGCCTGGATGAATAAATAGTGAAGGAGTATTTGGAGTTATAAGGGGACTGAAAATGTTGCCTTACCAATATCGATAGTTTATGACATTCCATAATAAGGCTACTGTAAACCTCGGGAATTTGATCACGGGATTTTGTTCCACAGCCATTTCAAATGAGAGATGGATTTTCGAGTTTCCGTGACTGAAAAAAAGTTTACACGGAATAATCAACGTTCCCCGATTTTGGAAAATGTAACGAGTTTTTAAAATTCTCCACACCAAAAATCCGGGCGAAAGCAATTATCCATGAATTGTTTCCATCGGGAAAAATTAATTTTTTCATTACGTTTAAAAATCGGTGCTGTTCTGAAACAACTGGTATTTTATAGAAGCAGCAGAAGTTTATTTTGACAGTTTGGAGAGATAACGGCGAAAAAAATTTCCGTGATAAAAATCCAGCGCAAAATCCCGGCCCAAATCCCAGGATCAAATTCTTGAGGTGTACAGTAACCTATAGAAAGAAACAGGATAGGCCAATTTTACTCATTACACTCAAAACAACCCCACACGAACAAATCGGAAAACGTAAATCATTACGTGCGGTGTGTGCGTTATTTTTTATTCACATTTTCTTTCCGTTGTCCTTTGTCGGTAGATCACTAGATATCAATACTTAACTTGCCTTCTGGAGGAAGACGTGGTCGTAAATTTGTCATCCTCACAATCTTGACTGGGATTTAACCCAGACCCGTTGGGGTGAGAAACAGTGGCGCATACCACGAAGTTACGGAATTATGGCTGGTTCTAATTCGTATTCCAGCTTCAGTGACACAACCTATTCTAACTAGAATCGGTTGTGTCACTGGAGCCGGTATAAGAATTATAGAACCAGCCAGCATTCCGGCTGAGCTTAACTAGGAAGTTTCCTAAAACTTAATCTGGGGAATAAAAATTTTCTTGTAACGCTCCAGCACCACGTTGAACTCTAACGATTTCGCCACCTGGGTGCCAGTTTGACGCTGTTTACTTTCGACGAGTTTTGATTCGAGCCAACAACATCCAGCCTATTCACGAAAATTTGGATTCCTTGATTAGTTATGCTCAATATAATTTTGGTAATGTCTATTACAATGATATTACATTTCGCACCTATATACAACAAACAAAATCAACGGCTAACAATTTTCATATGCAGGATAACATAGAAATTGGTCGATACGAATGATGGTCCGAAGCTGGTTTACCAGGCTTCTGGATGGTACAGACTTTAGCTTGCCTACATATTGTCAGAAATACCTTAGTCATATGTCAGAAGTACCATAGTTATATCTCTGAGCTGCTGGAAGCTTAGCGGAGGTCTTGAATTAAGAACTCAGCCACTCTCCGCGAAACTTGACTTTTTTCATGCTGAAGCAGCTACCCGTAGAGCTGCCGATCATGCTGGTCGAAACGTCGGCGTGAAAATTTCCGCACGTTGGATTAACAGATACACAGCTCCATGTCCCACGAAGGATTGACTTCGTCATCGGAAGTGAGACCTTCTGGGAACTTCATAGTATCTCGTTCGGTAACGGTCTTCCGTGGGTAGTTGAAACGTCATTCGGATGGTCGGTATCAGGTTCCGCACCCACTGGATCTACCTGCTTTCCCCGGATCTGCAATCTCTCCATTACCAACGAAAATTTGGAAGCCGCATTTCATAAGTTTTGGGAGTTAGAAACGATTTCCACTGGTCCTGCACACTCATCAGGAGAATATCGCTAGAAAGAGTTGTACTCCAGGACAGTCAAGCGTGATTCAACTGGAAGTTACGTTGTACGTCTTCCTCCCATCGAAGATCCAGAAGTCTTCCTAAGGGCCTTCAGAGCCATCACAGAACGCCGTTTTCATAGCCTAGGGCGCCGTTTGCAACGACGGGACGAGAACCTTCTGCTCGGTTACATAAGAAGGCTCGTCGAGCCTGTAGATGACGTGAAGGCTCATTGTTATTTCCCACATCACCCCGTGTACAAGAAGTGTATTACCATGACGAAGTAACAATTGAGATTTTGTGATAGTTTTATAGCCACTGATAAAACTTAGATTGCACTTGTAGCGTGCTATAAAACTTCAATTGTTACTTGGGTAGGGTCGTGTTCAACGCGTCCTGCACGACGGCGTCAGAATGTTCACCGAACGATACGCTTTTGGTCGGACCAATAGTTCAGTAAGATTTACTCTCAATCGTGATGAGATTGTGAACGCATCACATCGCTCTGGTTGCGGACATCCATCCTGGTGATCAACCGTTTCAGCGAATTCTTTTGCGTATATACCCCGACGAATCCATCGTGGCGTATGAACTATAGACAGTAACGTACGGAACAGCAAGCGTTCCGTATCTAACTACGCTTACCTGCAGCAGCTTACACATGATACCATGTACTCGTATCCAGTCGCGAGTGGACCAGTTACGGAAGACTTATACGTCGACGACTTCCTTTCTGGTGCTCCGGACGTAGAATACGCCATCAAGTGGCGTCGTAAGGCATTGGCAATGTTAGATTCCACTGAATTACCGCTCGTAAAATGACCATCGATTTCTCCGGAGGTTCTTGAGGATGTAGTACTTGATGACCTGGCAATTTTGCCGTTGCACAATTTTCAGGATGATCAGGCCGTCTCCACGTTCGGCCGCATTTGGAAACCGAAGTTGGACATAGTCCGCTTCAGCTGCCGTTAGCCGCACCCGTCCCGCCAAACGCAAGGTGATGTCGTACATCACCCAAATATTTGACCCACTCGGACTCGTGGGTCCAACGATCAACAAAGCCAAACTCTTCATGCAGCGACTCTAGGTTCTGAAGCAGAATGGCGAAGCTTGTGAATGGGACACGCCGCTCCCGGCACCACTCTACAAAGAATGGAAACTGTTCCATAATACACTCCACCTGTTAAGCGAAACTCACGTACCTCGTTTCATTACGGTGCCCGTTACCATCAGTATCCAGCTTTACTTCTTCTGTGATGCGTCTGAGCGCGCATATGGGACATGCTTTTACGTTAGAAGTGAAGCATACGGCAGTGTTTCGGTGCAGTTGTTGGCGTCTAAATCTAAGGTAGCTCCGTTTTCTATTCGTCAAATAATCGCCAGACTGGAAGTCTGCGTGGTGCACTTGTCGACCCAGCTGTACAAGTTGTTCTGCAAACTGTAGATTTGTGGAAGATTCCACAAGTGTTCTCCAAAGATTTTGCGGTTGTCCGATATTATCGGTATCTTCGGAAGATATTCGTCGCAAACCGGATGTCACATTCAACCGATCTGAACACCTGGAAATATGTTCCCGGAGTCGGCGACCTTGCAGACGACTTTTTCCGCGGACTGAACCCTACCGACATCTTCAACCGTACACGATGGTGGATTGGGACATCTTGGCTATCAAGGTCTCCGGAATTTTAGCCAAGTTTAACGTTGCTCTCAGAAGTATCTCCTGAATTCACTGAGACCGCTTGAAGAGTCCTTCGTCGGCGAATACCAGGCTGGTTTTCGTGAGGGCCGATCAATTACGGATCAGATGTTCAGCCTGCGGAAGATCCTAGACAAATTCAGGGAGTACAATTTGCAGACCCACTATCTGTTCATTGATTTTAAGGCGGCGTACGAATTAGTGAAAAGAAATAAGCTTTGGCAGATTATGTCAGAACATGGTTTTCCGGTGAAACTGATTAGACTGATTCGTGCGACGTTGGATGGTTCTAAATTAAGTATTCGGATTGCAGATGAGATCTCAATCTGTGATTTTAGATGGACTGAAGCAAGGCGATGCACTTTCAAATTTGCTGTTCAATATAGCTCTTGAAGGAGCTAGCAGGAGAGCTGGTGTGCAAATGGACGGAACTATCATCACATATGCTTCGTGGTTTTTCGGACGATATTGATGTATTTGGAGTCGATCGAAGAGCAGAGGCCTTCGTGCCTTTTAAGAGGGAGACAGCGAGGATAGGCTTAGTCATCAACTCAGACAAGACAAAGTACATGGTCGCAGGTAAAGAGAGAGGCAGATCTAGTGGTGTTGGTTCCGAGGTAGTGCTTGATGGTGACGTGTTTGTAGTGGTCGAAGAATTCGTTTATCTTGGTACAGTTGTGACTTGCTACAACGATGTTTCCAGTGAGGTAAAAAGGCGTATTGCAGCTGCCAACAGGGCCTTTTAAGGTCTACGTAACCAGCTTAGGTCCCGCAACCTGCAAACGTCAACAAAATTCGGCTTATACAAGACACTGATCCTTCCTATCGCTCTTTATGGCCACGAAGCGTGAAAGTTGAGGGAGGTAGATAGAAGAACATTCGAAGTCTTCGAGCGCAAAGTGCTGTGGACAAATGCGAAAATGGAGCGTGGCGCAGACGTTTGAATTGAAACCCGATGCAGATGCCACACTCGGCAATCGATGACCACCAAAAACTACCAACCAACCAATTGCTGGACGCGAGCGCTCGTCACTGGCCACTCGCTTGAACTGCATGTGGCAAACGATGAACAACCAGCACGAATCAGCCCAGAAAGTGCGAAAAAACACCGTCTATCGCTGGGCACGAGCCTTCGCCACCGACTTCTGCAACTCGCCTGAGCTATGCGTCGAACGATTCAGTAGCGGTACCAATCATACACGAAAGCGCGAAAAA
Source organism: Topomyia yanbarensis (assembly GCF_030247195.1). NCBI lineage: Eukaryota > Metazoa > Arthropoda > Insecta > Diptera > Culicidae > Topomyia > Topomyia yanbarensis. The sequence goes on along the minus strand of NC_080670.1, from coordinate 21,282,682 downwards.
AAATACTATCACCTAGGAAAAAAAGCTCGTCGAAATGTCAATTGACGATAAGTTCATCCAGAGTGTTCACTTGGGCTGGATGTTGTTGGCTCGAATCAAAACTTGTCGAAAGTAAACAAAGTTCATTTCATATCGCCAACCTGGCGCCCAGGTGGTGAAATCATTAGAATTCAACAGGGTGCTGGAGCGTTGCCAGAAAATTTTTATTTCCAGATGAAATTATACTAAACTTCCCAGTTAAGCTCAGCCGGAATGCTGGCTGGTTCTACGTCGTATTCCGGCTCCGGTGACACAACCGATTCTAGTTAGAACGTTTAAGGGGTACCATTTCGATGCGGCCTAGGAACCGAAGCGGCGCAAAGCCGCTGAGGATCCGCCGGGCGAGGTGGCCACCGACCCGCCGTCGAAAGCAAGCCTGTGATCCACTCGTTTCCCCGGCTTACTCAAACCTAGGGGCTATCACTAGTTTAAGGCCGACTGAGCGGTAGTTAAGTCGGACAGCACGCGCAAGAGCGATGTGGTGTAGCCACATTGGGTGGTGGACACAAAATAAAATTGGCAACGCTAGCAAAATGTAAACACAAATGAACACTCCGGATGAACCTATCGTCAATTGACATTTCGACGAGCTTTGATTCGATCCAATAATATGGGCCCCTACCGAATAGACAGGTGATTTGACTGAAATTAGTTGTTCAAAGTTGATGCGGCAATACTGAAACTGATTCGAAATGGCGACCTTGTTTTGATGATTAATCATATGAAACCGTAGAATGTTGGATTTGGAAAAATTGTCAAAATTACGAAAAGTCGATTCTACCGCCATTTGGAAATCGAAAATGGCAGACCTAAATTTAATACTTAGGTTTTTCATGGCGAAGAACCATCTGAAGCGATGAGACTAGTTATCCTACAGCGAGTTCCGCAATAAATTGTAACCATCAAGACCATAAAGTATGCATTTACAGTGTAGTATACGAACCAAAAGAAGCTTTTGCTAGTGCTTTCTGCGTTTATGATAGTATTTCAAAAGGATGGCGTAAAGACAAACCTTCAAGTGGTTCGTGTGACAACTTCAGATGTGGGTCAATATTTGTTACATCTAAAAGAATTCTAAACCTAAATTTAATTCCATTCCACCACCAATCGTTGAAAGTCCACCTCGAAGCATGAGCCGCTCTCCGCTAAGTGGATAATAAACACCCTCAAATAGAACAACGCACGCCCTAGGAAATCACAGTCCTGCACACAACCCAAAATGACCACCCCCTTTTATTTGACAGCACTCGGCCGGCATCAGCCCTGTCAGATAAAAGCTCCTGCGCCGTTCGTTATCGATCGATATTTCTCCCCTTGCCAGTGCGCGCACACACACACCGCGTGTGCAGGGATAGAATTTTATCCTTAGACTACGGCAGACCAGCCGTCCTTTCTGGCGTTCAATTTCTCTCCAGCCATTAGCCGTGCAACACCTCGGGGGTTCCGTGCGACCGACCAACTCGCAATCGATACATCTGCAGAGTGTGGAAAAGTGAGATTTTTCCTTCAGATTAGCCATTTTTTTCCACGCAAAAGCAACGTTTGTAGAAGAAAAGGATTTGGTGCACCATTCAGCCTACTTTGCATAGGTCGAACTGGTTGGCCCGGTTTCCGTGGAGGAAAATCCTTTGTGCTACCGTGTGGTAATTGGTGATTTCGAATTAGTGAAGGATTTTTCTTTCTGTAATTTCAGAAGTATTCAGCAAAGTGAGGAACTTGGTCAATCGGAGTGAGACAGCTAATCTGTGGAGAGAAGAGAGAAGCTCTACGCGGAAGCAGAAAGGAAAAGTAAAAGAAGATAAAGTGGTTCACTAAAGCGTTGGAACAAAATTTATCGATTGGTCATTTTTGTCTGATTCGGAAAAACGGAAAACCTCCTGTGTCTGGCAGGAGGGAGATAACGTGGAAACGGGTCGTGGTAATTTTTTTTCCGCGATGTGGTGAACAGAAAGAAGATAGTGGATATCAAGTGTGCTTGAAGATAATTTTTTTTTCGTCAGAACATTGTTCCTCGAGAGCTTTGATAGTGCTGAATTGGAAAACATATAAGAGATAATTCGCAAAAGGTGTTGAAAGCGTGTGGAAAATGATCTCATTTATTGGTTCGCTGAACGCCTACTGCGGTGTCTGATTGAGGGGGCGCGAGAGAAAATCGATAAGCTCGGATTATATCGACTGGGTGACGAGCAGACAGGAAGGGTCGACATTCTAAAAATTACCTCACGTAATACATACGAAGCAAAAGCAAACAAACAGCAAGACGGATTGCGTCCACTAATCCATATTGAAGTACAACCAGTTTTCTCCTCCTTTCGGGAAAAGCATCGAACCGAGGAATTCAACCGGCCGACGAAGATTTGTGACGTCCCACACTTTGGCACCAGCTGTCATCGCAGCGCACTTTCACTGTTTCCCTCTCTGTCTCCGTCTCTCGCTCTCGCTCTCGCTTTGAGGTGTGCAGTGGAGATTTTCTTTTTCGGTGTGTGACCTGTCCGTTCAAGAAAACCAGCCTTCATGATCGGATCATTTTGGAATCTGTGTAGAGCGTGCCCTTCAATGCCTGTAGATAAGGTAATTTGGAAATTGATTGTTTTATTTGCTGTGTTTAATGGTTTAATTTTATAATGATCCCTAATTTACTAAGATTATAATAATTTCAACGAGTGAAACTGAACTGAGAAGGTATGCCTTCGTAATTCGTAATTGTACCGACCGTACCATATTGTAGAGCAATTTTCCATGTTTTTTTTTCAAAATCTAATTTCCATTAGTGAAAACAATTGTAGTTACGAGGATCGTGTATGGGATTTAGAGGATTAAGAAAGTGCTGACATTAAACTGATGCAAACAGCCTCTGATTGTAGAAATTAGAGAACGAACAAGGAGTTTCCAACGTTTTCAGAAACCCCAACAATTTCAAAAGGCTTAACATTTCAACCATAGGACCAGGATTGGAACCGGCAACTTTGTGTTATTGCGAAATTCCTTTCGGCTTCGAGCAAAGTTCAATTTTCTTGTCTTCCCGATGATAATAGATATAGTGTACTCCAGGATCTCTGCTACAGCTTTGAGGAGGTTGCGTGCTTTGCTGTTGAATGTGATCTGACCCATTTATGCTTCCTGTTCGAAAACAAACGATAGCCCAGCATTTTTTAATTTGAAGTTTAGATAACATTTGTTAGTTATTCTTTTATCCACTTCACAGTTGAGAACAGTACCAGTTATTGTGAATAAATCTGAATGGAACTGACAAAACCACGGCGTGGTTTTCAGGTTTTTTGATGGAGCCTCAGTTTTGCACCTCTTTGTTGTTTTCGTTAGCTTTCTTTTTCAGTTCGACGTCCGAACAATGATTTATTGGCGGGACCGTGATTCATTTTATGATTTTATAAAACATCAAAATTTCAGCACCCCCACCCCCTAAGGTTGGTGCCCTGGGCAGGGGTGAAACCGTAGCTCCGGAACCAGAAATCTGATCGACAAAATATCAACAGTTTTGCCACTTATTTGGAAGTAAGTTTGTGCAAATCGGTTTAGCCATATCTCAGAAAATTGAGTGACTAGAGGACAGAAGTTCAGGACCTTAACGACCCCCTCCCGGATCTACTGCGAGTGGGGGAGTCTTGCTACGATATGTTGGGGCAAGGCAATGTTGGGTTCTGCTAAACCTCTAGAAAAAGCCATATAAATCCGAAAGTAGCTCCACCGAAGCGAGTCGGTGCCGCTTCCACTATGGTTTTATCCAAGACTTTGGAATAAAGCACCCTTACTAAATGAGTGGCACATTGGGATCGATACCAGTAAGATCCAAATTACGGAATACTGGCGGTAGAACACGGATGTGAATAAGTATTTCATCGAAATTTATCCACGGATCGACAGGCACGTCATTCCACTACACTAGTAAGGATGGGTGACACTTCCCCGAAACGGCGTGTGGGCTAGTGGTGCTGGCTGTCCCCCGTTCCAATAAAACCCAGTACGTTCGAAACCCGCCACCGGTGGAAGTTGAAGGCTCCTGACTAGCACCGATCCGGCTCTGAACGTGGCATCCCATGAAGGACTGTTTCAACCCATGCAAGCTCACTGCTCGCAAAGGTAACCATGGAATCATATGAGGCGACTACTTATTACGGGTGTAGATAGCGGCTTGGATTTGGGACCCAAATGCATGGAAGAAGACAAAAACAACAAAAATTAAAAAAATTCTAACGGAGCAAGTGTGGTGAATTCGTTCGCCAAAGATGGGCTAACGAGATCGCCGACCCAGAATAATGAACAAGTGTAACCGCAACAGCACCAGCAGCGAGAGCAGCCCAGGGAGGGTATACCGAGCATGAGCGGCGACAAACCAACTGGACGCCAAGGAAAACGAAGGTTTCAGGTGCGCACGCAGAAACCAAGCATTACCCAAGAAGACCAGCAGTCTGGGTTACTTAAAGTGACGAAGTTTAGGCAAAAAATCGAAGAATCCTACGAATTCGTGAAAAGCAAGGGCAACTTGCACGGACAGATCAAGGATCTGGTGATTAACATCAAATCCGCCGTAGCAGCATCCGAATGCGAACGGATGGCGTTACTAGAGCGAGCTGAAAACGCCGAAAAGACGCTGAAGACAACGGAGAATGCGAAAGCTGAAGCCTATGAGACGCTGAAGGGTGAACAGTATTCTCGCTCTGTGAAAAGATTAAGGGAAACACCAGGAGACGAGGAGGAACCGAAGAATCCTAAGAAGGTTGGTGAAAGACAGCGAAACAGCCGACAATTGCAGAATGAATGGCGAACCGCAGAAGAGAGGAGGAAACAGAAAGAAAAGGGAGAAAAGAAGAAGGAAGTCCTTCGGCCGCGGAGAAGAAGGAGCATAGGGGAGACGCTCTATTCGCGTCAAAGCGAACAACGGCGTGGCATACGCTGCGATCCTCAAGAGGGTGAAAGAGAATCTCAAGCTGAAGGGGGGCTGTAGAAAGATCCGTTGATCAAGAGCTCGACCCTTCGGAAACGCGTGGCAGAAGCGGTGGGAGGAGAAGCGAACGTGGGAACTTTAGTCCAGGAAGCAATGGTCGAGCGCAGGAATCTGCAGATATCAATCAGGTAGAGGAAGGCGTACAGTGACACACAGACAGCAGAGATACGCTTATCGCCAACCGCAGCCAACAAGCTTATGTCGACGGGTAAGACCAAAGTCTGATGGTCGGTGTTCTCGTTACGTTTAGAGCCACTAAACAAATGGAGAGGTATTTCAGGTGCCTGGGTTTCGGCCATCAGGCAAGAAACTGTAGAGGCCATATCTGTGCAGAAAAGTGCGACATTGCACAGCAACTGTTGTGGAAGTCAACAACAGAAACGAAGAGCGACGTTGCAATTATTGCGGAGCTGTATCGTGTTCCTCCAGACAATAGTAACTGGGTACCCGAGCAAACGGAAAGTCCATAATACCCCCATGCTCATAGGGCTGGACATGGGTGTTTGAATTGGGTTCAACCCATGAAAACACCATTACCATAGTGCGGTATATCCCATATAAAATACCATATGTTGGTGTATTTATGGGTTATTGCGACCATTTTATGGTGTCTTGATGGTTGGGAATTTTGGCACGGACCATGTTTCAGGTCTTTTCAAGGGGCTGTGTGGTGTTTGAACCCATGAGTATTTGCTCGGGTAGTGAATAGTGCAGGAATGGCGAAAACCCAAGTGATGGGCAGTTTCCCTGTTCAAAAGATGGTGGATAGCATACACGAAGGCTTCGTCATCGCCAGGAATAACGGGGTCTTCTTATGTAGCGGTTATGCTTAGCCCCCCTCCCCCCCCCCCCCCCCGGTGGATACCCAGAGAAGTATAATCGGATGCTGAATACACTAACCGACTCGTTAGCCGGACGAACGCTAGTTGTTATAGGAAGAGATTTTAACGCTTGGGCCGTGGCGTGGGGTAGCATGCTGATCCACGTAAGAGATTACAGCGTGTTGGAAGCCCTGGCGAAGCTGGATGAAAGTAAAGACGGTGGGAAATCCAACATCATTGTTGATTTTGCGGACGTCGTAGTGCTCCTGATGATCGGCGGATCACTAGAGGACGTAGAAGGAATCGCCACGGAGGCGATAGATGCTGTGGAAGACTGAATGCGCTAGCAGTAGCTAAAGTTAGCCCACCACAAAATCAAGGCGGTTTCGATAAACAATCGAAAGGCAGTGCAGCAGGTGAGAATTTCGGTCGAAGTGTGCATCATCGACTCAAAACAGGAAGTTAGGCAACTGGGGGTGATGCAGACGATCGACTAAATTTTAATAGCAACATCGATTATGCATGGGAGAGGGTCGTGCCCAACTATTCGGCGATTTGCAGCGACTACGAGGGACCTGCGTGAATTATGACACTGAAGAACATGCGAGTGTCTAGTGGCTATCAACTTTCCTACTTGATACCTTCAACGACTCCTATAAACCTTCTATTTGAAGAAGATAGCGAGTATCATAGGGATCGAGGCACGAGAAGAGCCCCTAAACGAGCTCGACCTGATTAAAGTAGTGGTCTGCGTAGCAATGCGGATGACGAGAGGACCAATGACTAGCAACGTAGCAGTACAAGACTTTGGGTTGTCGAGACACCTCTCAACCGGAATCTTCGGACCGACCTTGGCACTCGATAAGTCAGTCTTCTCAAAAGATATAGAAAGTAGCCGAAGTTGGCTAGATCGACCGCCGGGTACTAGACTGAGCGGCATGTATCACCAGCGATGGGTAGTCAGGGCACCTGAGAACCGATAGTTTTTTTTTTTTTTTTTTTTTTAATTGCCCACCACACTCCCCCACACCAAAGAACTCATACAAGAGCCCCCTGGTAGTGAACGCAACTTGTCTCAGCCCATGAACAATGGCAACAAAAACAAACAAAACAAATAAAACAAACTGAGCTGAGACAGACATTTATTGATGTGCAATTAGTTTAAGATAATTAACTAAGGTGGAATCCCAGTGGAAATAGATTTCCTGTTAAGGGATCCACATTATAAATTAAATTAAAGTTAAATACTGCTGACGGATGTTTACATTAAATTACAAAACAATATCATTAATTAAATATTTCGTTAAGCCTATGTTTAAAGTACTGTTTCAATCTAGTCTTGAAGATGGTACGATTGTCGATTCTCTGCATGTCAAGTGGAAGTGCATTAAATTTGGTAGGGCCAATAAAAAGAATGCGCTTTTGGCCAAGGTTTGTGGCTGCTCGAATGCGTTGCAAGTTACTATTTCGACGTGTTGAACGAGAATGTGTTAAAGTTGTAAAATGTATATTATGCTGCGCGATGGAGTTATGTAGATTGTCGTGTATGAATAATAATGTTTGTACGTCACATAAGTGGGCTATGGGTAAAATATTGTTGATAGTTATGCTCCATGTGGAATCTCAAAACTGACCACGGTACCTAACCAACCAGCATCGAGTTAACAGTTTCGAGTGAACTGTCGACATCGGGTAATTTCTCGCCGAAGTTGGCTCGGTCCCCTCCGGGAACTAGTTGAGTAGATCGTAAAGTAGCACCGGCAAATGGTCGTTGGGGTACTTGTGAACTGCACGCAGAATCGCAGAACCGACCTCGGTATCTGCCTGGGAACTCGTCGTCGAAGTAGAAAACATCCACCATCAGGGACTATTCCGATTAGTCCGTAGCGAATCACTGGCTTTAGTCATCGGGGCAACAGTGAAACGGAAACCACCTTCCAACCAGAATCGCTCGAGAGACCTCAGCACTCTACCGGACAAGAATAAAGCATTCGATATCGATTTCGGAAGACATTCTTTCTTCTGGGCACTTTTCGCTGAGATAGGCTAGCTCCACCATCAGGGACTACGCCAAGTTGTACCAGTCGATAGTCGTCAGTGAACCGGTAGCCACCCTCCAACCGGAATCGCTGGAGCGACCATGGCATTCAACCGGTCAACGCAGAGAGGAGTGCATGTACCACATCATACCGAAGCATAGGAAGTGCCCAGCAGCAGTGATGTGAAGTGGCGAAGATGAGATCAGCGAACTAGTATGACCTGCTAGGCTTTGAATCTTGTCGAACTAGTCACTTCAAATGTCCTGGGAATCGCGGAAAACAATTTTCTGGGTCGGAAGGTTTAGTGAAATTCTTGTTGAAAGCTAAGTCAACAGAAAATGATATGAATAGAAGAGATGAAATGAATTGGGGCTCGAGTTACTCAAATTTATCATGTTGATTATTTCTAGTTGATGGAACTTAAAATTACCATTGAAGGCTGTTCTAACATACTTAGAATAAGTTGGTAAATTTAGTAACTAACAATTAGGGCCGTAGCGCAGTTTTCTGGCGCCCTTGGCCGTGTATCAGTTTTGAGCCCCTTTGTTGTCTACTTTAGCTCCTTTACGAACAAAACCATCAATATGGAGCACCAACAGTTTGAAGATGGACAGAAGATTTTCTCGGAAGAGTATGTAAAATCAGTTGACGCTTGGTGTTTGAAGGCGACGGACGAAGCATTTCCCGGGGGACTCTGCATGCCGATCGGTTAACTGAGCAGAAGAATTTTTAGAAACTTCAACCCGCTTCTGTCACAGAAAAAATCGCAGAATATATTTTAATGTTTGTTTGTTTACCAACCATTATATTTATTTTCGACGGTTAGGAACCTGCAAAAAAACACCGAAAACCCCGATTCTCAAAAAAAAAAATGTTTGTCGCTCATATCATGTCGATTCCAGTCGCCAATCTTGAGCTATAGATTCGCCAACTTAGTTGCCGCTGGGGTTTTTATAATACATCTGTCTTCTCCTTCGCACTTTTAAAGTTTTCGTCCGGCTCCAGGCCAGTGCGTAAATGAACCCTCCTGAAAAGACCCAGCTGATGGTAAAATGGATGTCTAACAAGATTCGTCTTCGAGTACTTCGACTTCCCGTTGAAATCATGCAAATTGAGCCCTATCTTAGCGTCTTTCGGATCAAAGATAATCCATCCCAAATAAGCTCAGCACTGTAATATCCTAATATCTATAACAAACTAATGATATTACTAGCGCCAATTATTTTATAACGATCGGTCGCGTCTATATGATATGAATAGAAGGGCCACGCCCACAAAGTTGAGATCTACGGAGTCATCACCGATATAAGTTTGTCAGCCGTATATCTATCGAAGTACGGGGTTTCAGGAAAGAGTCCACATGACCTATTACCATGGCACGCAAACAGTTCCCGGAGAATCTGAAGCGTTCCCATAAAAGACGCTCTTAGGCACCGTTTTGTAGAAAACGGAAGATAGCTGTGTCATTCACCACGACAAAATAGGCTCACTTGGCTCAGGAAGAGTACGACTCAGATATCCTCTTGTGGGGATATCTGTTACTGCGCCTAAAAACTATAGACAGATGAGATTCTATGGTACAAATCCTAAGCAAACTGCCTCTGATCTCAGTAATTCATCACCATAAAACGTGAAATTTCCAGCACTTCCAGGAACACCTCGAATCTCACGTGGCTCTACACATCAACAAAAGATTCGACTTAGTTAATGACTAGGTGTGGTTAGGTTGGACACCGAGTACTTTGGGTTATAGCGGGGACTTCAATGCTCACGGTGGGGCATGAAGCTGTCTTCTCGATTTTTTCTTATTTAGATTATAGGGGTGTTAAGGTGGACAGAAAATCAAACTGAGGTGAGCTACGTATAAGCGAAGACTACAAATTAAGAAGACTGATATCTCTTTCCTTCCCCCATACAAACGAGAAGCGACCGAGGTTACAGCGCCTTTATTGGAGGAAGGTAGGACGCTTAATGTAAAAGTGTATATATGTGTGTGTGTGCATCACTATGGGAAGTACCACCTTTACCCGCAAGTGGCGTTGCTGTTACTGTCTCCAGAGTCTGGGCAAAGTTGCCAGTCTTCTTGATATGCAGTCTTCGGTATAAGACAATCGATTTACAAACTACGCTATGCTCGCCTCCTGTCTTCTCGATGAAGTATAAGGAGGAGGCCTGTTTTATTGCCCTTGAATGTGGTCTGTCTCATTTATGTTTTCATGAATTTGAGAAAACGAGCAATAAAGTTTTTAGGTAAATTCGCAATTTTTCGATTAGAAGTCTTATTGCGCGATTCAAATACGTTCGTTATTCATTTTTTATCTGACCTTAATTTAATATGATGCATTTGAATGTGACTGACAGAACCGTAACGTGGTCTTTTGACGCCTTTGGTGGAGTCTCGGTTTTGTGCAACGTTCGTGTTTACATTAACGTTCTTTTTCAGTTCAACTTTTTAACACTAATTTAGTGCATCTGGAAAGGGCACACTAATTTTGTTTTTTCATAACTTATTCTTATTATTTTACAAGATGGTTCAATATTATAGCGCCCTTGGCGAGGGCCAGCCCTGACGACAGCAGACTACGGGACTGACAATAATTTAATGCAACGATACAAATGAATATGAATAAATTGAAGCAGCTAAAACTACACTCAAATGGAGAAGAGGTGTGTTGCACTTTGGAAACTGCATTTGAACGATTCTGTTAAAAATTGAGACTAAGCTTGAAAAATACGTAGAAGGCAACACTGTAGGATCAATTTAATTTGAAAGATACGTGTGAAGAATTTTCGGTCAGCGCTGTAAGCAGAAAATTAGCAAAAGTTGAGCAAAGCGAAATTGATGCTGGCAGACTTTCTGCGAGCATTTTGCGCGATTTGTGCGAGAATTCTGGCAACGAATTCGCTCAAATGCAACAACCTTTTCTGACAGAAGCGGTTAAACCAACCGATGCTGCTCACTTTTATCCAGAATCCTGCCACATCTTTGTCAGATGTTTTGCTCGATTCGTGCTAAATTCTACCAGGTGGGAATTGCCAGGATCTTTGCACAGTTTATGTCCGAGTTATGCCAGGGCTTTGCTCGGTTCCTGTCAAAATTTTCCAGAAAACGCGAGCGAAACCGAATTCGCCCTAGCTCAACTAACCCGCCAGGATACGCGCAGAAATCTGACAGGGCTGCCAAACCAAGACTGACAGAAATCTAGTAGAGCGGTCTCTGCCAGAAAATTTTCTCACTGAGTTCAAACAGATTCGAATAATTAAGCAGGGATGCCAGGTGCACAGATTTATCTGTGTTTCACAGATGTTGAATATGCTACACAGATTGCAAAAACTGCACAGATTTCCACAGTTTTCTGTTTTAACGCACAGATTTCCACAGCTTTCTTATACAATGCACAGATTAGCACAGATTTCTCAATTGTTTCCCTTGCGTTTAATTTTTGACTCACGCAAGAACCAAAAAAAAGGTCGCCATATCTTGTTTTCAGCCAAATTTGTACGTTTTCCGTGACACAGATAGACACAGATTTTTCAATGGCCCACACACAGATTTTTCAGAATATCACCTGGCATCTCTGTAATTAAGTTTAATTTAACCGGAATCGTTGCTAGGTTGATATCTGGAACCGCCAAGGTTAAATATTCGCATCCATTCGGAAGTCGGTGTAACCAGAAAGTTCCCATCAGCTCGTAGTACGAAAATTCGTATTAGGGAAGGAGTCGCCTCGTATTTTGTCAAAAACGCTAACCACGACATTGATGTGAAATGTCAGTCGTACGGTCGCTCCTGCATCTGTCTTGTTTGGTGGTACGGCGGCGGTGAGCGCCGGTATACTGGCGCCATCGTGAAGATAAAATAAAGCAAGATTTTCATGTGGACGCAACGGAGTCAGTCATTCTAGTAATAAAATTGATTCATGCTGTGGTAGCTTGAAAAATGGCAATTTCGTTTTCAACTTTGAAAGGTTACCGGAAGTTGCATCGGTACATCAAATATAAGAATCAGAATTAGCCAAGATCCAAATTCTCTATAAACGGCTCCATTTCACCTGATCATTCAAGCAACAAATAGGCTGGCAGGATATAATTATATATTCCTATTTCTGCCATTTTTGACAGCTATATTTTCGTAACCTTTCGAAGAACATTTACCGCATTGTTAACCATGCAGAAACTGTTCTTCACTCAACAGTTACTTGTCATCATTTACCTAGACATTAACCAATTCCTACGGCGGAAACTGCTTACGTACACAATCAAGCAATTCGTGCTGTTACGAACCACTCTCATTATTTTTCCTATCTAGACATGTGGTCGCAAAAAAACAACATACCTATCTGGGAAAATTGGCGAAGCCAAGTGCGGTATGTAGAAGAAAAATGAAAACGAAATGACTTCCTGGTTCGTCACGAAGGTATATGTATAAAGTTCTATTACAGCTAACGAAGGGATGCATAAGAAACAGAATAGAATAAAACTGCATCAGGATTGGTTCCGAATAGTTCATCCCCATTGCTCGAAAGTTTTTCTGGCGTATGGCGAACGCCAGTGCAGCAGTGGGTGGGTAGTTTTTAATAGCGTTTTCGTTTTTATACTGTGCTACATAGATCCATTAAATTGGTAATATTTCCGAAAAAGCAATGCAAACTAGAAAAACTTTAGAAAGAGAACTGCGGAGGCTCCATTTTGGATCGATTGGATTCACGTTTAGCTGTCAAAGAACGAATCCAATCGAGCATTGTCTATCCTTATAACATTGGACGTGTTGCCATAGAATGCCGGAGCATACGTTGCCAAAAATGCAGTTTTTACTCTCCGCAGTTCTCTTTATAGAGTTTTTCTAATGTAAACCCGTACATCATCAGTTTAGAGTAAAACTCATTTGATATATCATTGGTTTTAAAAAATATTCATTTTAAATGAGCGAACTACAAAATCACGCAGGACTAGAGTTTTGCTCAGAAACACAAATAGTGTTATCGTTTTTGGAGCTAGCTTGGTCCTGTCATTAAGTTAGTGTCGGATTCTGATGAGACGAAATTCTGTAACTTATTTATAGGTTTTGTGCTCTTCACGCGCAAAGATGGTTTTTAAACAATTTTCTCTTTAGTGGAGAAAAAATTGTTTTTACCAAAAAATGGAAAATACAACATATAACCACAAATCGATTCGAGAGATCGAAGCCGGCTCCGAAGAAATAGGACAAATCAGAAACGAAAACGTTGAATCACAATGTTTCTATCATTTCTTACGTGAAAATCAATAACTGGCTCATAAATTACGTCACATTCACAGTTTATTATTTTCCCGTTCAATAAACTAGGACTTACGGGTTACTTTAATAGATGCACGAAAGACCAATCATAAAATTCTTCAATCCTTATTGCAGCTGGTTGGTTTTGATCGAATCATTTCATTTCGTTTCCACCATGATCCCTCGTAGGCCTATTCCGAGTGTCCAATTGTACGTACGTATATTCGTACACCGATGCAGCCCAACACCCTTCCACCGTGCGTGTCATTGACTGGTTCTAGTTGGCCTCCATCGGTCAGCTTGTGTGCCACCCCAGAAATGAGCTGCCCTTCGGGCATGTGAACGGACACATTACAGTCGCTAACTGTTGGTTGGTTGCTTGGTTGGCAGGGAACAGGGGGACAAGCTAATATTTTAGGGATTGCGTCATTTCGTCCGGCTCCTGCTGGTCTGAGCACCATTCTGTAACTGTTTGAGCAGGAGCGGCTGTAAGCTCGTGTGTCAGTTTCGGGTGTGTGTTTGGAAATTTGATGATACCACCCAACAAAGGCATTAGCGAACAAAATCTTCCCCATTCTACTGGCGGATTTATCAGTGCAGAATTGTTCTAACCATAGAATGGAGTTTATAGCAGGAATCGGAACAATTTAGATCAATCAACATTTTGCCTACGTTATTTAGAGAAAGGGATTTCAAGTTTTCAAACAAAATTCAAAAAAGTCATAGAAAGATCCAAGAAAACCCGTTCTCACTGGGAATTTCTTTGAAACTCTGTTATCTCTTAACGAGCCATGGCAAATTGCCAACAGTCCCTGAAGCTTGTTATAGCTACTAAAAAACAAAACAGAAATCGCACAACAACAAACGGTTCGATATCCGAAGGCTGCAAAACCATCAAAGTTTCAGCTCATGTGGCAATTCTGCATGGACTGCACCGCATGTCTTTAGGGTAAAAGTCTGCAGTCTGCACCGGGTCCTGCGCTGAAAATTTCCCCACATATTTAGTCGGCATGTTGCTACAAATACCCTAGAGAGATGTTAGCAGAAAGAAACGACAAATATTTACTTGTTTGCTACTCCACTGACAGCTGGTGGATGTCCTTAGAGAGGGTAGAGAGTCTCGTTCCATCACGGAAACTGTCTAGAAAGTACAGTTATCAGCTTAACCCCTTTCAAGTGAGGTTGGTGGTGTTGGTGCAAAAATAGTCTCACCATGTTTGCAGAAACTTATCGCTGCCGAGCAAAAAAAAAAGTTGCAGAGCACGATACAGCACAACAGCAACTCACATTAGCCGAATAGACATTGGTATGACAGTTGAACCTCGGTGAACTTTTTAGATTTATTTACTTTGTGCCGTAATTATGTAACCGGCAACAAAGGTGGAAAGGTACTTTAGTCGGTTGGACATTGATTGATGAACTTCCATTTTGTTCGCCGGAGGCGAAGGAGTTTCTGGTAAAAGGATACTGGTCTTCGTCCGGATGTGTCTGTCGGGTGGAGCCTACGATTGCGAGTATATGTTTCATATAATTAAAACACTCTTTTTCTTTACCAGAAACACGCGAGGACTCGCGTTTTAATATTGGCATTATGGTCACCTGATCCGATGGTAGGGAGGTAAAGCACTGATTCCTGATTTTATATATTTAAAACGGATTATAATGTTTGGAAAGCTTCAACAATACCGAAGACTACATATTAAGAAGACTGATATCTCTTTCCTTCGCCCATACAAACGAGAATCGACAGAGGTTACAGCGCCTCTATTGGAAGAAGGTAGGAATCTTAATGTAAAAATGTATATGTATGTGTGCATCACTATGGAAAGTACCACCTTTACCCGCAAGTGGCGTTGCTGTTACTGTCTCCGTATTCTGGACAGAGTTGCCAGTCTTCTTGATATGCAGTCTTCGACATTACCCAAAAATCCTTTGAAACCAAGTTGCCCAGAAGAGCGTTTAAGTTATTGTTGTTCTTATTACGCACCGAATCTACATACATGTAGCGATAAGCGTGAGGGCCTCGTCATGTTCTAATCCACACGATTGCTTTCATGCTGTGGGTAGTTTGTTGAAAAGATATTGCACGTATCAATTTGGTTTACGCATGTGCATAGCGTCTCTTGGTCGTAAGGTATCCTTGTCCATGAACGATGAACGCGGGACAGAATTGGTACCTTCACTGGTCCGTAACCAGGATTTTGTTTCGGATGGGGCTTAAAACTTGTTTCATAGATGAATTAATTCTGGTGACTTGAGATAGTGACTGGAAACTGAATGTAGTTTTGGAAAGGTCTTAGTGAAAACAGTTCCAAACTAAACCAATAAACAGACGTCGTCTAGTGGGTGCCCCACTAGACTTGGAGCCAATGAATTGAAGCTGTTCAGCGCAGATTCATACGATATGCGTTACGTCAAATGTCTTGGAACGATCCACTGAACCTACCACCATACGAAGACCGTTTTCGATTATTAGAACTACACACTTTAGAAGATCGCAGACCCGCATCGCAAGTTACCTTCGTGTCTAAGCTTCTTCTGGCTGAATATGATTTAGCCGATCTCCTGTCACAAATTAACCTCGACGCACCAACACGTGTCTTTCGTCCTCGAACACTGCTGCAGTCTGAAATGCACAACACTAACTACGCTGTCAACAGACCGATATTACAAATAACTCGTCGCTTCAACGATTATAGCGACATCTTTGGCTTCGTCACTAGTTCTACACAGTTTCGTAATCGTTTGTTGCCACTTTAGGTCATTACTTTTTAGTTTAGTTCATTAAGCCTCAGTATCAGTTGGACTTCAATTGTTGAAATACAAATACAAGAATATGTTGGAGTCGATTTACAACCACCAAAGACACCGGTCACGAAATTCTGCCGCTGTCTGAGCCAGCGCAAAACGAACCACAACACAGTACTGTTATCTTGTGTGCATTGTCTTAAGAACAAAGGAAACCGTTCGATCTACTTTTACATCTGCCAAAGTCCCTCTAAACAAGAATAACATACGAGCAAAGTGAATGACAGTTAGTGCTTCCTAACAAAAGAACCATTGTATGTACTCCTGCCATCATGAGTGAAATTGATGAAAAAGCGCTGCTTCGACCCAACACAGCGGTTGTTGACTTGAGATTTTGTTCTACACGACCGAGCCTCCGTGAGCTGGAACATTTTCTGAAGGTGAACATGAGGCTTAGGCTTAAGGACGTCACCTATCTTCAATATCATCATCTGCGCAGTGCAGTATTGATATCATTCACCACATTAGACCAAGCAAAGAAATTCGTTTTGCAGAACAACCTGAAACACGTGATTAAAAGTGACAGTATTGAAATGAAGATCCCAGTGTACATAGAAAATGATTTTATAGATGTGAGACTACATGATTTATCACCGCGTACTCCCCGTGAATCAATCACAAAATACATGTCGCAATTCGGAGAAGTGGAATCCGTTACACCTGATACTTGGAGAAACTTCTTCCCGGGTACTCTTAACGGTGTTCTTGTGGTGAGTATGCGAGTGGAAAGATCTATTCCCTTCCACTTGACTATACAATTCAATTATAACGGAACTAACATTAAACAGACAACGCTATGCACCCACGAAGGGCAGACACCTACGTGCAAATACTGCAACCAGACGGCACATCATGGAACACCTTGTGCGGAAGATGCTGAGGAGAATGCATCATAACCAATTCCCCACACACCTTCGGAAAACCAATCCGAAACATAGACTTCAATACCATCACCAGAACCACAAACGGTTACCCATTTTGTGGCAGCTGTTCAGGCCATAATAACAACTATAAAAGCAGCATCTAATGCTTCAGAATCAACTGTTGGCAATATCGACGAGGAAGCCAATGCCAATGACAGCAGCTTTACTCTCGTAACCCGTAAGAGCAATAAGAAAGGAGGAACATCTGATCATGAACATGTAGACACCATAGACGATGATGACATCGACGGAAACAAAAAAAAAATTAATCGACCCACAAGATGCACTAGGCAAGCAGACAAATGGTACCTTACCACGAAAGAAGATCTCCCCGCGCAATAGAAGATTGCGTGGACGAGACCCGAAGGATACTTCATAATATTATTTTATTCATTTTTATTTTTACATATTGTAATAATTTAATAGACCCACGGCTCCGTTAAGTTACCACAATGAGCCGTGTCAAATAAACGATACAAAAAACAAAAAAAAAACAAGAAAATGTTCAAGTTCGCCACAAATTTTCTGATCAGGCAGACGATTTGTAGATGCGGAGAAACGGTTCAACTCCTATTTAACTTAAATTTAAAATATTTTCAATTTAAATGATAATATATTACGACTCAGTAATTAGTTCGTTTTTAATTAGCTCAAGTTCTTTTACAATCATCGAAATTGCAAGAGATGCATGACTTCTTGTTTCACCAAAATGTGTGAAACGATTTCAATTAAAGTTGTTGCACCTAACGTTGAACGATGTGCGGGTAACGAAGACGTAAGGTGCTTTCGAAGATGCCGTTTTATTCAAACCGAATTGAGAGGATCAGAGCGCAATTCCGAAAGCACTCGTTCTGAGTGCTTAGAAAAGATATAAGATATGCTTTTGGGGCGACTTAGATTAGCTGATTCTTTTTTCCTCGTCCGTAATTTCTGATCAACTTTCTCATTTTATTCCAAAACT
Organism: Topomyia yanbarensis; assembly: GCF_030247195.1. Classification (NCBI taxonomy): domain Eukaryota; kingdom Metazoa; phylum Arthropoda; class Insecta; order Diptera; family Culicidae; genus Topomyia; species Topomyia yanbarensis. The sequence goes on along the minus strand of NC_080670.1, from coordinate 21,264,871 downwards.
AACAACAGACTGCCATATACTGAAGTCATGAAATTGAAATTGTTGAACTTATAGATTCAACCAGTTACAACATTTTAGTCGCAACAGTGTTTTAATACGAAACGAATTCCTTGCATCAAAATGAAATTAAGTGCCAATGAAAGTTATATTTCGTTAAAATGACACGAAAACAAAACTGTCATCTCGACTATATCGTTCTCAGTAAATTTAAATATTTTTTTGCTTAGTACGTTTGAATGTGATGTCTAGTATTTATACTAAGACTGCATACGGCACAGACCTAATACAGAAATTCAAATTGATTACGATTCAAAAACTTGTCATTTAAATTTAAAACTAGAGTAGCCAATATTGAGTATGACATTTGAGTTTTGTTAAACGTGATAATCACTTGCGATCAAGCGTTCACTTTTGGAGAGTGTTAAAGGGCGAACACGAAATTAATGCGACACATTCAACAGGGCATAACTTTTTTACCATTGGGTAAAAATCAACCATATTTTGCACACTTTCTCATTGATGTGTGTTGTTTACATGCTCTCAAACTCGAAGTCGTGTTTTTCGATTCAACGAAAATGGAGGTGAACCAACGCGAGTCGAGAGAACAAATTCTTTCCAAACACCTGGAATTTCCTGACCTGTCGCACCGGCAGTTGGGAAAAATGTTGAACATTCACCATTCAACCGTCTCCAGCATGTTGAAGCGGTTCCAGGAGCGGTTGACGTTGGACCACGGCAAAGGAGCTGGAAGAAAACGGGGACCGGAGAACAAAAAGACGAAGGGAAAGGTGAAGCGGATGATTAAAGCAAATCCCAACGTCTCAAGCCGTGATTTGGCTAAAAAGATCGGCATGTCGCAGAGCTACGTCCAGAATGCAAAGAAGAGAGCTGGACTAAATGCATACAAGGTACAGAACTTCCCAAACCGCGATGAGCGGCAACAATCGACGGCTAAAACTCGGGCACGGAAGCTCTACGAGAAGATGCTGACAAAATATGGCTGCTGTGTGATGGATGACGAAACGTATATAAAAGCCGATTTTAAGCAAATTCCGGGGTTGGAGTTTTTCACCGGCAAGAGCAAGTTCTATGTGGACGACAAATTTAAGAAGAAGAAAATGTCGAAGTTCGCCTCCAAATATCTCATTTGGAAGGCCATCTGCTCTTGCGGACTGAGGAGTAAGCCTTTCGTGACAAAGGGCACAGTAAATGGCGAGATCTACAAATCTGAGTGCCTCGAGAAGTGCCTTTTGCCGTTCTTGCAGCAGCACGACGAAGCTCCGCTATTTTGGCCAGATTTGGCATCATGCCACTATTCTAAAAGTGTCCTGGAGTGGTATGAGGCCAATTCTGTCCATTTTGTTTCAAAGGACATGAATCCGCCAAACTGTCCGGAGCTGCGCCCGGTGGAGCAGTACTGAGCAATGATGAAGCGGGAACTTTGGAAGAGCAAGAAGACAGTCAAAGACGAGAAGGACATGTTAAGAAAATGGAAAAAAACTGAGAAACTGGAACCGGATGACACTGTAAAGACTTTGATGGAGGGCACCAAGCGAAAATGCGTTCAATTTTATACTCAAGGCTCCATCGATTAACTTTTCTTTGGATTTTTGAAGTAAATATATGTATAAAACTATCCTAAAATTTTGGTTTGATTTTAAACATTATAAGAAAATTGGCATGACATTTTCGGTGTCGCAATAATTTCGTGTTCGCCCTTTAGTGCTCAGTCGTTCATAAAACTTCTTCTTTTTTAAAATAATTCGTTTAACGGAGTCGGTCTAATGCTTTATCCAATCGGAGCAAGTGGTTCTTTCATCTATTTCCATCTATTTTCAACAATAAAAATAATAAAATGAGTATCAATCAGTGGTGCAAATTTTCTTTTTCATATGCCAACTTTCAGCTCAATCAAACCCTACCATGGTTCAAATTTAAACGATACGTTTCATTTAAAATTGATGCTTTTTCATTCACCAACCAAAGTTGTCCTCTGCTCTGTAGAGGCCAGTTTAGGTTAAATGTTGACATATTTTGCGTTTTCAAGCTTACATGAACAGTAAGAAGTACGTTCAGAGTAGTTTTGCTTAAAAAACCTCGTCAATATCCCAGTACAGAGATATTCATAGGGTCAATGAAATCGAAAATGAATGGAAAATGATTGAGCAGCTTGGCTGTTTGAATGAATGATGCAAGCGAAAAACAGCGAATTGAACATAGTTGGGCATGATTTGTGATTTGTTTTTTCTTCAAGTTTAAAACAACCTGGTGAAAATTTGCAGCTCAGGTATCAATGGTTGTCCAGCAGATCTCGCGCAAGCTCTTAGCCATTGCACGTGGATTCCCCACCAACCGCGTATAGTGGGTCGTTCATATCTATCTCGCTATTGAACACTTCCGTGTCATCATCGTGGTTGCTGCCATTTTGTTCGCGAACATCTGAGTTCTTCCTTGTTTGCTGCTTTTACGAGTGTGCTGGCTGTAAATTTTGAGATACTTGAGGCAGCTTTTGTCATTGTCAATGCACCCAGGTTTGTTCTACGCGGTTTTTTTGCGCGATTTTTTACGAGGTTTTTTTACGCGGATTTTCCAATTAACGCGGATTTTCCATTTAACTGGGGGTTTTTACGCGGATTTCCAATTAACACGTTTTTTACGTGGATTTTCCAATAAACGTGGTTTTTCCAATAAACGTGGTTTTTGCAAAAATATTCTAAGTCCTTTTGAATGCAAAAGACTTAGACTTTTTCCTGAAAAAAATTTCTAAGTCCTTTTGAATGCAAAGAACTTAGAAGAATTTTGGCAGTTTTTATTTTGCGCGGATTTCGCAATTAACACGGTTTTTGAAAACAATATTTTAAGTCCTTTTGAATGCAAAGGACTTAGAAGATTTTCGGAAAGATGGAAGAGACGGGTCTGGAAGATTCCTTATGGACAGCACCCCAACAATATGGGTATTTTCGGAATGGACTTGAATAGTAAGTGCCAGAAATTGATTTTTGACGCCATTTTGAAATCAAAGATGGCGACTTCCGGTTTAGTGAAATTCGCTATAACCTAATCAATATGGGTATTTTCGGAATGGACTTGAGGAGTAGGTGCCAGAAATTGATTTTTGACGCCATTTTGAAATCAAAGATGGCGACTTCCGGTTTAGCGAAATTCGCTATAACCCAATCAATACGGGTATTTTCGGAATAGTCTTGAAGAGTAGGTGCCAGAAATTGATTTTTGACGCCATTTTAAAATCAAAGATGGCGACTTCCGGTTTAGTGAAATTCGCTACAACCCAATCAATATGGGTATTTTCGGAATGGACTTGAAGAGTAGGTGCCAGAAATTGATTTTTGACGCCATTTTGAAATCAAAGATGGCGACTTCCGGTTTAGCGAAATTCGCTATAACCCAATCAATATGGGTATTTTCGGAAGGACTTGAAGAGTAGGTGCCAGAAATTGATTTTTGACGCCATTTTGAAATCAAAGATGACGACTTCCGGTTTAGCGAAATTCGCTATAACCCAATCAATACGGGTATTTTCTGAATAGTCTTGAAGAGTAGGTGCCAGAAATTGATTTTTGACGCCATTTTGAAATCAAAGATGACGACTTCCGGTTTAGCGAAATTCGCTATAACCCAATTAATATGGGTATTTTCGGAATTGTATTGACAAGTTGGTGCTAGAAATTTATGTTTGACGCCATTTTGAAATCAAAGATGGCGACTTCCGGTTTAGCGAAATTCGCTATAACCCAATCAATATGGGTATTTTCGGAATGGACTTGAAGAGTAGGTGCCAGAAATTGATTTTTGACGCCATTTTGAAATCAAAGATGGCGACTTCCGGTTTAGCGAAATTCGCTATAACCCAATTAATATGGGTATTTTCGGAATTGTATTGACAAGTTGGTGCTAGAAATTTATGTTTGACGCCATTTTGAAATCCAAGATGGCGACATCCGGTTTTTAGCGGAAATTCCCTACAACCCATGCAATATGGGTATTGTCGGAATTTTTGAAGGTGAAATTTATTTTTTTACTATAACTCGAAAACTGTTCTACTGTAAATTTTTTGGACTTCATTTTCGGATTCAGCACACGATTTTACATTGAAAATGACAACCAGCTTTTTGAGTTCAGAAATGCTGTAAACTAGTGTAATTATCAGAATAACTTGCAGTTGATAATAGACTCAATCATTTTGCAAAAAAAATGTGACAATAAACTAACGATTCCTTGGATCATTACTCGCAAAATATGAAAAAGAAATGCATTTTTTAATGGTAACAATCCTAAACTCAGTATATCTTCAAAACTCCGGTTATGATATAAATTATTATCAAAACGATTCGCGGTATCATTGGTTTATGATAGGTTTCTACGATAGCGCTCATAATCAATAACAAGTTCTTAATAACAAAAATGTTTTCCACTAACGCTATTGAATGATACCGATCTATTTAGGTTAATTGAAAGTTTATTCTAATTAAAATCTTCATGTATTAACTTGTATTGTGGGTTAAATTGCGATAAAGTATTTTGGGAAAAACCGCCAGAGGAGTTTTTGAGTGCTAGTAACTTTCATTTTACTGAACGGAATTACACCGATTCCACTAATCAGCCGGAAAAATAAGAATCAAAGTGGTATTAAATTTTGAAGCATGGTTTCTATAAAAATAGCTACAACTTTCCATTAATAGTGTAATGTAAAGTAACTTCGGCACTGGAACTCTTGCTCGAGGATAAAAGGATGGTCTTTCCAGCATTTGAATATGGAAGCAATTTGCATCGACCATTTGTGTTTGCAAAACTTTTTGCAGAACAAAGTAAACAACTTTGAAGATATATTTTTTATCTTGCTTATTCTCAACTGTTTTTAAATGTACCTCGCTTTCGCAAATTGCAGAAAACGATCCAACTTTCCCATTACCAACAATTCCTTTTTTACCCTACGCTCGGGCACTATGCTACAGGCGTCGTAATAAACCGGAACCGGGCTGGTCGGATAGTCCAGACGCGGTGGTCCGGCAGGCAGAGGAAATCCCTCATTTCCATACGAAACCCATTTCTATGCAGTTGATCCTGCTCTAGACGAAATATTTTTTTTTTACTTGCATCCACATTCAATACCTGCTATTACATCATATTTTTCGTCCTCTTTCTTAATTTCTTCCAGCTCCACTCGGAATACAGAAGCACCTATCGATGGCACGAGTACACCGGAGGTCCCGAGGTCGTTCGCAAGCCACCTGTGCCAAATCAGTTCGGTAATTATTGGGGTCGCTATTCGCGGCAGTTATCTATCAAAGAATTTAACTTGCCATCCTCTTTGGCCTTCTTCAATCTAGCACTTTTTTATGGTATAGAGACAGAGAGCTTACTTATTTATTTCTGGGAAGGATTAGAACCGAAAACAGTTACCGTCAGCAAAAGCAAGTTCTAGTGTATAGCACAGCTCATTGCAGTATTTGATAGTGTTTTGTTGTCACCCAGTTTAGCTTCATTCATTAGAATAGACTTCGAATGGACTCGGGGGCATGACACGAACGATTGGCTCTAAAATCCAGAACTCCGTTTATAGTCACTGTTGCCGGCTGCGATGGTAGTAACTGTTATGGTTATTACGTTGAATGGCTAGAAGTTAAAGGACTCAACGATGTGTGAAAAACGGCAGCTTTGTGATTGTAAAACGTAACTTTGCTGGTTGATAAAAGGGGAAATAATTTTACGGCAACCTACTTGCTGGTTGCTTGAGGCAGTGAAAGGCTCTTCTGGGCCTGTTTGCTGAAATGTGGTGGGCGTTGAGGTTGTAATTTGCAAATTTGGCTGTTTCTAATGGCGTCGTTAGTCGTAATTGTATTATTCTTCGGTGGCTTCGTTTGTGTACATAGCAGAAAAGCCACGCACAAACCACATCTCGAAAATTCGGAGAAAGCTTTTAAAATTCTTGTATGAGAAGAGATGGTGAACTTAACACAGCGAAAGTGGGAAACCCATCTCAATTTTTCTACTACTTTCCGATGCCATATCTATCTACATAAATCAGAAGCTAGATAAAAATTATATCCTCTGCAATCAATCCGGTAATTCAATTCTGTTTGTTTAATAGCAATCATTCACCTCGTTTCTCTTCTCGAACCATAACAGCCAGCTCGAAGGTGGATCACTTTTTCTCCAAATCAACGGAGGATGATAAGTTTATCGAAGGTGAATCTCTCTACTTTGTGTTTTTCCTCCCAGTTCGTTATAATTTTCTCAGCATCGATCCTTCCCTAGTTCGTTGTTGCTCTTCCCCGACCAGCTCTATATCCAGCCCCTTACCTAGCCTAATGAACCTGTGTGCTTGCTTTAGCTCCTAAGCCCTTCGTTAATGCTGCGTTATGTAAAAAATGTAAAATATGCATGCTTGCGTTCAACCCTTTCCTTCGATCTATGTATGTATGTATGTATGGTGCAAAAATACATGCTGCGTTGCGAAATTGTTTTCGAAAAACAATCCGCAGCTGTCGGTGAATCCTTGGAGAACCTACATAGACTAGGAGGCAAACAAAAAAAAATCAACCTCCCGCGCTGGCAAAGATTGTAATTGTAATTCCACTTCGGATTTCCCCCTCCCATTCCAAGCGGAACCGGAGAAGTAATGAACATTCATGGTTTCTCTGCTTCATTCCATACGTTTCTGAAAAGACTGGTTTGTTAGAGATATAGCACGTACGCTAGTACACGTACTGCTCGTCGGGCGTTTGGTATTTTATTCCATGCTTTCAATGTTCAATGTTTCTAGCCCAACTGTTAGGGTCAAAAAACACAAAATAGGTGTTTTCATCAAAATAGGTGTTTCTCTCACAGTATTAGAAGATGCTAATTTTGATTTTAAAAAAAGTCGATATTTTTTGAAACACTCTGGAATTATTGGCATTGACTATTTTTTTTTTTTGAAAAGGTTCAATGTTCATCTATGAGCTGTATTTGTTGCATTTTACTATTTATACAGCTTGTATGTTAAAAAAATATATCATGGTGTACTGAAAATTCGATATTTACACTTCTAATCTGACAATTTCCTTTGATTGATTTCCTGTTTTTTCGAGAGTTGTCCTACTGGACCTAGGCCCTCGTCAGGGTTCCCTATCAGAATCACTCGCTACAATTGTAGACGAGGCAGGAAATGTCATCCACTAAAACACCGCCTAAATCGAATTGCATTGGGCTTTGATTCTGCACGTGATATCCATTGTACGGTTCAGATATGTGCGGGCATCGGGACTTCGCGATCGCGTGTATCATCGCGAAAGGCACGACCGTTTGTACGTTAACGTGTTCGTATGTATGTCACGTATTCTAACGTGTATGTAACTTTCTGTGTAAAAAATCTATTTTATGACCTTGTGTTCTTTTGCATATTCGTGTGTGTTCATGCATGATCGCGTGCAGACCGTGAATCTGATTCTTAATTTTCGGTATACGGTTCAGATAATAGAAGAAAATGAGTTCTTCCATATCAGTTCTTGTCGCCATGGTACGTGTCGTCTAGTGGATATGGGCGCTATTGTTTTAGTTGCTCTGGACTGCATGTAACCTATGTTTCTAGGACGGAGGGTAAAGATTTCGGGACTTGGCCGATACATAATCGCATGAACACGGGCGCTTGAGACCGCGTTTGTAACTTCGTAAGTACTAGAACGTTCACCTTATTACGGGGGTTTTATCAAGTTTGACGTAGGTATGCGTGTATGATCGCGAAGGGCTTAAACATTCGTATGTCAACGTGTTTGTCGCGCGTGCTCGTGTGTATAACTTCGATTTTTTGTCTCCATGGAACGAGTTGTTTAGTGGATATGAGCGAAATTTTTTGCTTGGTTCATCTGCTAGGCCGAGGGTCGAGACTAGGGACTCTAAGACGTAACCGCAAAAACGTGCGTTTGTAGGTTCACTCCTTCGACCGCTTTTGTGAATTCATAAGTTCTAAAACATTAACATAGTCTGCGGGGTGTTATCCTGGTTGTGAGATCGCGGGCGTAGGTGTGCGTGGATGATCGCGAAAGACTCTAGCGTTTGTATGTTAACATGTTTGGTGCGTCTGCTAGCGTGTAACATCGTGGAATGATGAATTCGATTTTATTACGGTTCAAATATTAGAAGAGAGCTCTTACATATCACTGGACTTCCCGGTCATGTTATCATGGAACGTGTTGTCTAGTGAATATGAGCGTCATTTTTTATTGGTTCAACTGAAGGCATGGGGCTAGACTGCTAGGACCGAGGGTTCACCAGACTTATGGACGTGACCGATTCATGATCGCGCGAAAGGTAGGTTGATGCTTGAGATCGCGTTCTTGTATAGGTATAGGTTTTTGTATTTATAGGTGCTAAAAAGTGTTTTAATGTTGGTGATATCGCGAGCGTAAGTATGTGTGGATGGTTACAATTGCATGTTGGAGTTTGTCACTAGGTTTTTGTTATCGCGAAGGCCACCTTTGTATGTTTGGAATGAGAGAGCTTGTGAGCGTATATGAGCGAATATACCATTTATTGATTTAGTGAGTGTTAGTATGAATCTAATTTAACATATAGTAATAAAAAAATAACATGCCGAATAAAGAAAAAAGGAAAGAAATAAAGTAAAAGCGTATAAATTGATCGATATTATTTTTGTTATACATGAGTAGTGGGAAAGCAAACTACTAGAAGCACAACAAAAAACAGACTAATGAAGTAGACGGAAAGAACACATTTAACATGCAATCAAATTACTTGAACTACATGCTAGCAAATTACACTTATTTACCATTATCGACAATTGCCTTCAGTTAGATTTTTTTCATACTGTGCTGACCGTGGAATTGATGATTTATGTGCATTGGTAAATTAATAGTACAATAATTGATCCAATCCGATCTTTCCGAATGAGTCAAATTGAATGCATGAATTGAAGACCGATAAAAAGTGATCAACGAATCCTAGGCAGAATTACCCACTATTCTATCATATACGCCAGTTCTGAATCCATTACCTGACCCAGCTGTTATAAATACTTAGGCGAACACATACACAGAAAGACATACGAATAGAACATATCAATTGTACACTAGTACTACAAATTACAATTATTATTACACATTATTATCACACCGCATCTACCACAGTTTGGTTGTTGCAGTGGCTAACAAAAACAGCATTTAACGCCCTCTCTAGGATTGTGCGTAAGATGTTCGGTTTGTTTATTTGCTTTCCCCCTTACAGTTTGATGTGAGGATATTTATTTTGCTGCTTGCAAAATGTGAACGAAAGTCTATCTACAGACGAAACGGGTCTGTTTGTTATGGCTCAGATTAGATATCTCGACAAACATATGATAACGGCTTAAAGGCCAACTGTCAAAATTCTATTTGAAATGAAATTCTGATCAAACCGTTACTGGCTAAACACGGTTCATAGCAGTCAATGAAAGATAAAACTTTACTCTACTGATTACTACTAATATCTGTGATTGACGAGTAACGGTTTGTCCGGAATTTCCTTTCAAAGAGAATTTTGACAGTTGGCTTTTAGGCCGTAATCATATGTTTGTCGAGATATATCCAATCCAAAGAAATTGTGAAATTAATGCATATTTCGAAAAGTGTTTTTTTCCGCGCTACTTGAACCGTAACACTCGTTCGAGACTTTCATATACAACTATCCCCTCCTATGAAACATAGTTTTTTTTTCATTCCGACTAATATATGTGCGTATGATGTAAATCAAACGCGATTCTCGTTTGTATGGAGAGCTATTTGATTGTTCTTTGACAGTCAAATGACGCTTTAATTCCCCTATACTTTGTAAACAAGCTCGCTAAGTTGACATGTTTTCTTTGCTTGCGTCATCATGCAATGTTCTATTCTACACGCAGAGCTTTATTTATTCATCGATAGCATACTTTTCTATCTGCCTCTCGTTTCTTCTGCTATAAATTTTATGCATTGGACATATTCGGTCTATCCACTCATTGAATGCTTACCAGAAGTTTGTGCTAGAAAATGCACAAATCACAGCAGAAGAAATGAGACGGGAATTAGGTTCATTACCGACACAGTTAACCTCACTTTTCTTGACAGTTCACTTGTACTGTTTACAGGGACTTAGAAAAATTTTGTGGACGACTAGATTCGCTCGAAGCAAATCGTAAAGATTTTTTCTAAGTCCATGTAAACAGTACAAGCGAACTGTCAAAAATGAACACTCAGTTCATTTGTGACGTCAGCGTAAAGTATTCAATACTAACTATGCATATTTTTGTTTCTACAAGATGACGACACGAATGAACTCATGAATATGAATGAAGTTCATGTTTGACAATTCTCGGTGGTTTGTTGACTTTGTCAATTGCGTAAGTTCGAGTGCAATGGGTTCTCATCTGGTACATTTGAACTCACGTAACTCCCATGGAAATAAACCACCGAGAATTGTCAAACGAAGTTCATCCGGCTCATTTTGTAGGGTTATGTCGGTTTGTGTACAACCTAATGGGACACATAGGCAGAGATGCCAGATTTGAAGATTTGTTTTCATTTTGAAGACATTTGAAATGTTGTGAAGACGTGTTTTTCATTTTGAAGACAAATTTATTCGTATGTCTAATTTTTGGCAGACTTCTGGCTCAAAATCTATAACCGATTCAGAATCCTGGCCGTTGAAGACAAATCTCGGCAAACATGTGATTTCGGCTTAAAAGCCAACTGTCAAAATTCTCTTTGAAATGAAATTCCGGACAAACCGTTACTGGCCAAAAACAGCTCACAGCAGTCAATGAAAGAGAAAACTTTTCTCTTTTGTTTACTACCAACATCTGTGATTGGTGAGTAACGGTTTGTCCGGAATTTCTTTTCAAAGAGAATTTTGACAGTTGGCTTTTAAGTCGTAATCATATGTTGGTCGAGAAATGAAGACATTTTTTATGAAATGTGAAGGCATTTGAAAAAGATACCTGGTATCTCTGCACATAGGTGATAAACAATAACAAAACCTAGGAAACAGTATTTTGAACAGATGGCTTAATCATCGTATTGGGAAGGAAATTGATCGCAAGCAAGCTTCGACAAAGCAGGTGTTGCTTTTTCCCTCCCGTCAGCTTCATCCTGAAATATAGAGATTTTGTGAAAAAGGTTGGTTTTTCGGAAAAGATTTAACCGTACACTCTCGTCCGAGAAGATATGGATTCTAGCCGTAGTGCCAAACCTACAATTAGGTATACCTTTGGATCGCTTGTGTGAAGACAGAAGCCACCGGGCAATATCACTTTTTAAGCAGTCGTTGCGCAATATACGCCTGTGTGAAAAATGAAATTCGCCAACGATAGTGTGGTTGCTGACTACTGGTGCTACATACACCACCAGGGTTGCCACTATTTTTTGAAGAAAATCTGGCAGTTCAACTAAAAATATCTGGCAAAATCTGTCACTTGACAGCGACCTCAAAGTTATCAAAATTTTGCATCCATTTTGCTCATCATAGAAGGTATATTAATAGAATATGACCAGGATTTCCAAAATGTGTTTGCTACAACTTCTATAATTTAAAAATCTGATATAATAAGAGATTTCACTGTTGGCTGGACACTTAAAAAAACTTTGGCTGTGCCAAATAAATCTGGCATAATGGTAAAACCTCGCTGGGGTGTAACGTAAAATTCAGAATATCTGGAAAAATCTGGAAATTTTTTAAAAATCTGGCGAAATGTCTGGCTTGAACGAATGTTTGTTCAGTTGGGAAAATCTGGAAGATTCTATATAAATCTGGAACATTGGCAACGCTGTGCACCACTCAGCTAAGTATCACATCTTTTCTTTTGGTATTTTTCTTTCTCTGTTGTTGCATTTTTACCTTTCTAAGTAGAAACTAATAGCATACAGCAACGTATTAGATAAAATTATTACATACACTAAATGCGCGTCAATTCTTTGAACACGCATTCGTGGCAAGGAATCGAAAGTTTGATTATATTACTGGTATCATTGTGGTACACGTATTATAAATGAGCGGGGTTTGCCGACGGAAAAATGGCCTCGGAATGTACTGCTAGGTCTCTGTCATTCTGACATGGGTCATTGGAAAATCGATAGAGCTAACACCTACTACACCCCGAGATTAAGTTGTTTGTATGGAGTGATTGGACCATATGCAGAACACTTTCTCATAATACCACTGACGGTCAGTGGGACGTAGAAGGTTAAAACACACACACACACACATGGCTGAATCATTGCATTGGGAACACCTTGTTCTAGATGTATTTTTGACGGATCGAAATACATCACAGCATTGCGAACCAACGATGCCAGATGTGAAGACATTCATTTTGAAGATATATACAAATTATTTTGAAAATATCGCATCGACATCGCCCATTCCTAATCTAAAAGATTTATCATTCGCAACTAGTTTAAATGGAACCAAATAAAACCAAAGCGACGAATATGATGTGGTGTGAAGTAAAGCGTTCAACTCTTCTGGGACGAGAATTCAACCGGACGGTGACATTCTATGAAATATTACTTTCTGAAAGGATGCTAAGTACGAGAGTACGTTCATCGCGATATTGAATGATTTTGTTTTGTACACACTAGTACAGGATACTTGTCAAGGTATCCTTGATTTAACTAAGTATGACAAGGCTGTAATCGTACCGCATTGGCTCACGCGTTGCATGCCAACTTTTGGCCTACCCGACGATTAGCTAGAAGCTGAAAACTTGGCAGCATCACTTAGTGTGCTTTGTCATTACATAACTAGATTAACTCAGTTGAAATCGATTCGATGCAGCAAGAGTTTTATTATCCACTGACTTTTGGCACCATACAATTATTAGCTTTGATTTTAGGCTGTGGTCTCGTTTACTAGAAAAACTATTATGGCTATATGCTAATTTATTTTTTTCTTCAACTAACCAAAGGCCTCCTTTATTGAACAATATTCCAAAGCCAAACAACGATTTCGGTCGGCACTTATAACAAAAATTCGATAGCCCAAAAATAAAGTCTGCCATATGGCGCCGCATGTCAAATAAACCAAAAAGGTTCTCCCATCAGAGTCGTGTAACCAATAGCTCCCACTGCCTCCCTACCCCTCATTCCGTTCTCAGGCAGACATCTAAAAGTCGTATCGTTTTTCTCGTCTTTGTTTCGTTCGGTGGGAAAACCTGACATGTCTAAATTGAGCTATAAAAATGCCTCCCAACCGTACAAACAGTCGGGTATTCCTTTGCGACAGGATTTTGGGAAATTTGTGGGTGAAAAAAAAATCAATTAAATTCATTGAAGAAATAAAACCCATCGTTGCAGGAACTTGCGAACATATTATTGCTTTTAACAGGAACAGATTTTGCTATCCACATCAGCAAGTCTCTAAACGGGTATTTGCTGCACAATTTTCATGTATAGGGCCACAATTCATCCAGTTATGTTATGCTTTTTGGAATTTTGCTGACTTTAAAAATAGCTAAAAGATTTATTTCTGTTATGTTGTGTACGTAAAATACCTAAAATAATTGAAATTGAATTTGTAGAGCACATGCAATCAACTTGACCCACCCTTTTTTGGCTAATGAAACTAAATACTGTGACGCCAATAGTGAAAATTTTACTTAGCGTCATTAAGTTTACGCTTGAACAGAAAGATTAAACATACCATACCACGTGCAATCAAACCATTCCTCATATGGTTCCTGGACAGCTGTAACGGTATTTGATTACACGGGCAATCAATATTTGAGCGATGGCGCTGGTGCAGATCTAGTCGAGAATCGAATTTTCAGCAAGCTTTTATTGTTAGCCGCAATCCAACAGTAAAGGGTCCGTAAGGTTCACTGTACCGTGGCTTTTGGTCGTTTTTGTGTTCGATGGCTCGAGGAATATGATATATGCGAGTAAACATATTTTGGGTGTGGTATTTTTCCAATGTGCGAGTCATGAGTAATGACGTATCGCATTTTTATAATGACGATTACGTGAACCGGGTGTAGTCAATCATATGTGTAATAATGGAATAGGGTCATTCCATACGATCTATAATAATGCTTAGAAATCCTTTCTCTTATCGTATTTGTACTAAACAATCTGTCAGTTATGTTTTTAATGCAACCAAAATTGGGGACTAACAGCGAGTTCAGCAAATTGTGAAAATGGTGTGTGTAAACGTAGTAGAACGAAATAACTGACCTAAAGTTTTAATGACCATTAATTTATGGTTTAGTGTGCAATAACGGTCTCACCACTGATTGTTCGTCAGGTTTGGTACTTTACCACGGTGAAAGCACTGTGTAGCCAACGACGTGTAGCTATCGGGTTCGATGTTGTATTGTACAAGTACGAGCTTGATTCAGCACCAACGGATCATTTGGGAGCTTTGCGCTCACTATTCGAGAGCGTTAAAAACAGTTGCATTTACGCTCCAGATGATTTGTTTTGAGTGTACATAGAGAATTTACAATTTTTCAATTGGTAATTTAAAGTGCTTAAATGGCGCATTCGGGGGGGGGGGGGGGCTTTCTGAGGCGCTTAAGGAATCGGGGGCCATCCAAAAATGATGGCAGTAAATTGCCCCAATGTTTCATTTGAGATAGCTCCCAACATGCCTCCTATTTGCTGGCAAGTTGAAGGGCAATAAGCACACTCGAATTAGCAAATAGCCTCCCATTATCCAGAAACTTGCTCTTCTTGAATGAGGATTTTCATCTTTTTTGTTTTGTTGTTACATAAACATTATCCAATAAAATACTGACGATTGCTGTGTGCGTATACAATCCATTTCGCACTGACCAGCAACAAGCCCCGTGCGAATACATCCACGTATCAATTGGATATTTGCAATATATTCACACTTTTAGAATGAAATATATTTTTAATTCTGGCACGTATTTACAAAAAGGAAAATATTTATGAAGCTAGACAAGCATTGAAAAATGACATGAAATGTTCTCACTAGCTCTGAATAAATAAATAAATTGAGAAGAATTTTCCTCCATCCGTTAAATTGTTGCATCAGATACTCAGGTCCAGATGGCGTTGCAGGCGCTAAGCGGAACGAACGGGCGCCCAGTGAGCAAATTTTCTGGCAGAGACCGCTCTGCTAGATTTCTGTAAGGCTTGGTTTGGCAGGTCTGTCAGATTTCTGCACATATCCTGTCGGGTTAGTTGAGCTAGGGCGAACTCGGTTTCGCTCGCGTTTTCTGGCAAATTTTGACAGGAACCGAGCTAAACCCTGGCATAACTCGGACATAAACTGTGCAAAGATCCTGGCATTTCCTACCTGGTAGAATTTAGCAAGAATCGAGCAAAACATCTGACAAAGATGTGGCAGGAAGCGCGCAGAGATCTTGGCCGTACAGTTCTGGTTCGATTGTGGATAAAAGTGAGCAGCACCGGTTGGTTTAACCGCTTCTGTCACAAACGGTTGTTGCATTTGAGCAAATTCGTTGTCACAATTCTCGCACAAATCGCGCAAAATGCTCGCAGAAACTCTGCCAGCATCAATTTCGCTTTGCTCAACTTTTGCTAACTTTCTGCTTGCCACGCTGACCGGGCGTATTATTTAGGCGGCTTGCTTCTCATACTTCAATGGCAAAGTTGTGACGATAAATCTCTATACAAAATCACACTTTTCTCGCGATATTTCAACCTACTAACACGTAACTCAACATGAAAAACGACTTACCAAACGATTGACTTCATTTCACGCGTGTTTTTTGAAAAGGGCCAATAAGCATACTGTCAAAATTAACTTTGAAGGGAAATTCCGGACAAACCATTAATCTCAGAATATAAGTCATAGCAGTAGACGACAGAGAAAACTTTTCTCTTTCATAAAATGTTAACATACATTCTCGGCGAGTTACGGTTTGTCCGGAATTTTCTCTCAAAGTGAATTTTGACAGCATGCTCATTGACCGTTTACAAAAAACACGGGAGATTTTCTTGTTGAATAAACTGTATGTCACTGGAAAATTTTCAAAAATATTGGACGTTAACGACAACACGTCCGAGTGATTCACCAGTGCTGCCACTTCTTCTCCATTGAAATACTGACGATTGTTCAGCAAAAAATTAACATTACCGAACCTCGTCAAAAACATACAAAACAAGCACAGCAAATCACTTGTCAAGTCTCCATTTCCAAAAAAGGAACTGGACTCGACGTATGGCTGTTGACGTGTCACAAGAAGGCTCGGTAGTGTTTCATTGTGTCGGGTCCATATTTTCCACGAAGAAACCACTATCACCTGTTTGTTTGTTTTCAATTAATCTAGATCATACGTCTCCCAACCTTTGAACGGAACGGATCGTTATATTTCACAGTGGTGTTCGTTGTGTAAATTTCAGTGATTGAAGGTCATCCTTTGTTCGTTCGTTAGCTGCCATTCTGCTGGTGCCGGCAGTAAATCCAGTACATTGTTTTCGCTGGTGCGGAACAATCGACGTTGTTTGCAGATAAGTTTTGCTTTATTTTTTTTCCTCGTTTGCTTTCTTTCCTTTTCCCTACTTTTACTCTACCTTGTAATCAAATAATAAGACACATTCCCGTTTATATAACGCTCTGCCCTCGTGCTTAAATGGCCGAGGGCGAAATACCATCTGATGTAATCATGGAAGTCCCTGATCCCCCTAATACTCGCATTGCTCCCCGTATAAAGCAGTACCCAGAAGGTTCCTCTGGGCCATGGGTGGTATATTTTCGGACCGGAGAGAAACCGGTTAATATATTAAAACTTTCTCGAGATCTGACTGCTAATTACCCGGCCGTAACTCAGATAACACGTGTTCGGGCAAACAAGATACGTGTTCTAGTGAATGATCACGGCCAGGCAAACGCGATTGCTTGCTGTGAGCGCTTTACGCGGGAATTTAAAGCATACGTGCCTTGTGTGGCCTGTGAAATCGATGGGGTAGTGTCCGAACCGGGCCTGAAATGCGAAGAACTGTTGGAGCACGGGGTTGGCTGCTTTAAGGACCCCTCTCTTGAACAGATTAAGATCTTAGAATGCAAACAATTGTATACCGCAAACACCGAAGGAGGTAAGACTACCTACTCTCTATCAGGCTCGCTTCGGGTGACATTCGCCGGGTCCTCTCTTCCCAACTACATCCTCCTTGACAGGGTTCGCCTACCAGTTCGCCTGTTTGTACCGCGGGTCATGAGCTGCAGCAATTGCAAGCAGTTGGGCCACACAGCCACATATTGTGGAAATAAGAAACGATGCGGCAAATGCGAAGGAGAGCATGAGGATGACTCTTGCGACAAAGAAACTGAAAAGTGTATTTGCTGCGGGGGCCCTTCACATGCTCTTAAATCATGTCCTGCGTACAAGCAGCGCGGGGATAAAATTAAGCGCTCCCTTAAGGAACGCTCAAGGCGTTCTTATGCAGAAATGCTAAAGAATGCTTCGCCATCTGTCCTGTCTGAAAATCCCTATGCTGGTTTGGCTAACGTTGAGCAAGAATCTGACGACCCACGAGAGGGAACATCTTTGGTTAACCCAGGGGAATCCAGGAAGAGGAGAAATCCAGCCTCCCCTACATTGCCTCGTAAGGGTGCCAAGGTGTCGTCCACTCAGAGTGCGCCATCTACAACCAATAAATCCAACGGAAGTGATGCACAAAAGCCGAAGCAATTTGCTCCAGGACTTGGAAATATTAATTCTAACAAGGAGTACCCACCACTTCCAGGGACATCCAAAACCCCAAGTGTCCCCTTTTTTCAAACAGATACTCAGTCCAGTAGCGGACTAATGAAATTTTCTGACATAGTGGACTTAATTTTCACAGCTTTCAATGTTACTGATCCTCTTAAAAGCCTTCTGATACGTTTTCTCCCTATAGTGCAAACATTTTTGAAGCAGTTGACTACTAAATGGCCCCTCCTTGCAGCGATCGTATCCTTCGATGGCTAAGTCATCGAACGAGGTCACCGATTCGATCACTGTTCTACAGTGGAACAGCAGAAGTATCCTCCCGAAAATCGATTCCTTTAAATTTTTACTAAATAGTTTAAAATGTGATGCTTTCGCATTATGTGAAACTTGGTTAACTTCCGATATAAATCTCAACTTCCACGACTTTAATATAATTCGTCTGGATCGAGAAAACCCCTATGGAGGAGTACTTTTGGGGATCAAAAAGTGCTATTCTTTCAACCGAATTAACCTCCCTTCGACACCAGGCATTGAAATTGTCGCTTGTCAAGTTTCAATCAAAGGTAAAGACCTTTGCATTGCTTCCATCTACATTCCTCCTAGAGCCTCGGTAGGGCACCGAACGCTTTGTAATATCACGGAATCCTTACCGGCACCGCGGCTAGTTCTGGGAGACTTTAACTCGCACGGTACGGTATGGGGCTGTCTTCATGATGATAATAGATCAACATTAATCCAAGATCTTTGCGATAATTTCAACATGACCATCTTAAACACGGGAGAAATGACGCGGATTCCTACACCACCAGCACGCGCAAGCGCGTTGGATTTGTCGCTTTGCTCGACATCGCTACAGTTAGATTGCATATGGAAGGTGATCCCTGATCCCCACGGTAGCGATCATTTGCCTATCGTGATTTCAATTGCTAACGGTTCAAGACCATCGGAAACAATCAATGTCTCATATGACCTCACACGGAACATTGATTGGAAGAGTTACGCGACCGCGATATCCGTTAAAATCGAATGCACTCAAGAGCTTCCTCCGGAGGAAGAGTACAAGTTTTTGGCTGGCTTGATTCTCGACAGTGCGAATCAAGCTCAGACTAAACCAGTACCCAGCACGAATACCCATGGACGGTCTCCCACCCTGTGGTGGGATAAAGAGTGCTCAGAGCTGTACGCGGAAAAGTCCACTGCATATAAGGCCTTCCGGGAAGACGGGTTACCCGCTAGCTATCAACAGTACGAGTCGTTAGAAAGGCGAATGAAGAGTCTAATGAAAGCCAAAAAACGCAGTTATTGGCGCCGGTTCGTCGACGGGTTAACGAGAGAAACAGCGATGAGCACTCTTTGGGGTACGGCTCGACGTATGCGTAACCGTAATAGTACCAACGAGAACGTGGAATATTCAAACCGTTGGATATTCGCTTTCGCCAAGAAGATCTGTCCGGACTCTGTCCCGGTACAGAAAACGTGCCGCGCCGCGTCTCCTCACGATACCGCGAACGAAACACCGTTTTCGATGGTGGAGTTCTCACTTGCTCTCTTATCGTGCAACAATAACGCCCCAGGGTTAGACAGAATCAAATTCAACTTGCTGAAGAATCTGCCTGACACTGCAAAAAGGCGCTTGTTGAATTTATTTAACAAGTTTCTTGAGGGTAACATTGTCCCTTATGAATGGAGGCAAGTGAAGGTCATCGCCATCCAAAAACCAGGAAAACCAGCCTCCGACCACAACTCGTATCGGCCGATTGCAATGCTGTCCTGTATTCGGAAGTTATTCGAGAAAATGATCTTGTTTCGCCTCGACAATTGGGTTGAAGCAAATGGCTTACTGTCAGATACACAATTTGGCTTCCGCAAAGGCAAAGGGACGAACGATTGCCTTGCGTTGCTTTCTACAGAAATCCAAATGGCCTATGCTAACAAAGAGCAGATGGCATCAGTCTTCTTGGATATTAAGGGGGCTTTTGACTCAGTTTCTATCAACATTCTGTTAGAGAAGCTGCACCAGCATGGTCTTTCACCAATTTTAAATAACTTTTTGCTAAACCTGTTGTCTGAAAAGCACATGCATTTTTCGCATGGCGATTTAACAACATCGCGATTTAGCTACATGGGTCTTCCCCAGGGCTCATGTCTAAGTCCCCTGCTCTACAATTTCTACGTGAATGACATTGACGATTGTCTTGCCAATTCATGCACGCTAAGGCAACTTGCAGACGACGGGGTGGTCTCTGTTACAGGGCCCAAAGCTGCCGACTTGCAAGGACCATTACAAAATACCTTGGACAATTTGTCTGCTTGGGCTCTTCAGCTGGGTATTGAGTTCTCCACGGAGAAAACTGAGTTGGTTGTTTTTTCTAGGAAGCGTGAGCCGGTGCAACTCCAGCTTCTATTAATGGGTGCAACGATCAACCAGGTTTTCACATTTAAATATCTCGGGGTCTGGTTCGACTCTAAAGGTACCTGGGGATGTCACATTAGGTATCTGAAACAGAAATGCCAACAAAGAATCAATTTTCTCCGAACAATAACTGGAACATGGTGGGGTGCTCACCCAGGAGACCTGATCAGGTTGTACCAAACAACGATATTGTCGGTGATGGAGTACGGGTGTTTCTGTTTCCGCTCCGCTGCGAACATACACTTCATCAAACTGGAGAGAATCCAGTATCGTTGCTTGCGCATTGCCTTGGGTTGCATGCACTCGACCCATACGATGAGTCTCGAAGTGCTGGCGGGCGTTCTTCCGCTAAAAAATCGATTTTGGGAACTCTCATATCGATTGCTCATCCGATGCGACATTCTGAACCCGTTGGTAATTCAAAATTTCGAGAGGCTCGTCGAGCTTAATTCTCAAACCCGTTTTATGTCCTTGTACTTCGACTACATGGCACAGAGCATCAATCCTTCTTCGTACAATCCCAACCGTGTCCGTTTCCTAGATACTTTTGATTCTACTGTATTCTTCGACACATCCATGAAGGAAGAGATTCGTGGAATCCCGGACCATATACGCCCGCAGGTGATCCCCAATATATTTTATAATAAATTCCGAGAAGTCGACTGCGACAAAATGTTTTACACTGACGGATCAAATCTCGATGGGTCCACTGGCTTCGGTATCTTCAACAATACTATCACCGCTTCATTCAAGCTCAATGATCCCGCTTCAGTTTACGTCGCAGAGTTAGCTGCAATTCAGTACACCCTTGGGATCATCGACACTCTGCCCACAGATCACTACTTCATCGTTTCGGACAGCCTCAGCTCTATCGAGGCTCTTCGTGCGGTGAAGGCTAAAAAGCAACTCCCGTATTTTCTGGGGATGATACAGGAGTCCTTGTGTACGTTATCTGAAAAATCTTATCAGATTACCTTTGTTTGGGTCCCCTCTCATTGTTCTATCCCGGGCAATGAAAAGGCCGACTCATTAGCAAAGGTGGGCGCATTAAATGGTGACATATACGAAAGACCAATCTGCTTCAACGAATTTTTTAGTATTTGTCATCAGAGGACGCTCAACAGTTGGCAAACCTCATGGAGCAACGGGGAACTTGGACGATGGCTACATTCGATTATCCCAAAGGTATCAACGAAGCCTTGGTTCGGGGGGATGGATGTGGGTCGGGATTTTATTCGCGTAATGTCCCGACTTATGTCCAATCACTACACCATGGATGCGCATTTGCGGCGTATTGGGCTTGCGGAGAGTAGTCTGTGCGCTTGTGACGAGGGCTATCACGACATCGAACACGTTGTCTGGGTATGCGCCGGGTATTGTGACGCCAGGTCTCAGTTAAAGGAATCCCTTCGGGCCCGAGGTAGACCACCCAATGTACCAGTCCGAGATATGCTGGCAACTCGTGATTTCCCCTATATGTCCCTTATTTATACCTTCATAAAAACGATAAATATCCCAATTTAGCCCCTCTCTTTTATTTCTCGTTTTTAGAGTTTCCTCCTGCCTTGTGGAACCGATCAGCTCCAGAGTGCCCATATGTAACCGCCGTCGCCCTTACCACTACTCCTGCATAGAAGGAAACTGAAGCGAGAGCGACTCGAGTTCCGATGACTTTTGAAGGATTCCCCGCGGGTCCGAAGAATACCATCCGCCAATCCGGTACTCGACGACTTACTAGACTGAGGCGCAAATTTGTTTCGCTGATCCCCCCCCCCGTTCGAGCGAAAGTTGCAAGTTTTGCTCTTCTTTCCCTGTCTCTCCCCTGTCCTTGATACAACTGCTGCTACACTGATGCGGAAATAAGCCACCGTCTGAATATCTTGACCAAGCATAAGTTTTAGTTAAAAAATTCAAATTAGTATTCTGTATTCCTAGTTTTAAGATAGCTATAATTTTTACTCTTTATTGAAACTCTTGTCCTCCATCTTGTAAATAGAATTGAATCCCTAGTTTTAAGATTTCTGTGAAGTTTCTCATAAATATTTGTTCCTCCTTTTGTGTACTAAACTATATTGTTAGTTTTAAGATAACCGTAAAATATTTCGTAAAATACTATTACTCCCTCTCTTGTATATCAAAGTGAATCCCTTGTTTTAAATTTTTTCATAAAAAAATCTTTTGGCCCTCTCTTGTATATTGAATCTTATTTCTAGTCTTAAGATAGCTGTAAACTCTTTTTTTTCCTTTGTAAACAAAATATTTCAACATTGTAACCTCCTAGTTTTAAGATATCCAAAATGTAAAAACACAAGCATTTGGCACCGCCAAGCTAACGCATTTGTGCCTATCAAATAAACGAAATGAATAAAAAAAAAATTAATCTAGATATTTGGCTTTGCTAGCTGTCCATTGTTTAATTTACACAGCAAAGCCAAATGAAATGTACATGAGATATAAATCAATATGGTTATAAGCATACGTTACCTTAATCGAGAATTTGATTGAAAATTCAACTGAAATCAAAGCACATAACTAGAGCATCAAAAAGGATAATATATTTTTCGACTACATTTCTTCCAAACTGCAGATGCATTGATCTAAGTGGAGCAAACTTTAATCCTTTAAAGTCCAGCTCAATTCAATATTTCAATTAGTTTTAACGACGGTATTGATCTGATCATTTTCCGTTCAACATTATGCTCATGTACCAATACCGTTCTCTAATTGCCACTATTTGAGGCAATAGAAACGAACACCGGTAATTTTTACTCTGCAGGGAACCTATTCTGTGTGTTATCGCAAACAGCATATCACCATGCAATTTGAAGAGTGATTGATGACGCAGAATAGAACCCAGCTCTATTTTCTCCAGCGCATTTTTCTATAGATAGAGCATATGCCTACATACTTAATGGCGAATGCGGAAGATATGTAGGTATGCGATTCAATAGTTCAGCTCCAATGTGGGTGGACATTGACCAATAAAAAAAGATTGATTATACATATAGTGGTAATGTATTATCCGGTTTTTCAAGCACCGGGTCGGATGTGCGTTCTTTTAGCTTTCTGCATGTAACAGGCCTATATTTTACCTTTTACCTATCAAATGTTCCGTCTATCGTCAGCTTTACCTAAATTAAAGGTGCTAAATCTCTCTGGATAAAGACACACCATCTCCATCGTTTTTTTTACCATTTATCTGTCAGTGTCATTCAAATCGAGCACGAGACCTGTCGTTCGAATAGGGTTCGAAGAGCTTTTCTTCGAATTGAGTGCTTTTGACACGTCTAGTGCTCGATTAAAATGACACTGACAGATAAATGGTAAACAATCGATAGAGAGGGCGAGTTTTTATCCAAATGGGTTCGGCGTCTTTAAACTAAATGACAGAAACGTTCTGGCGAAAAAAAAAACTCCTTACACACTGCCTTAAGTATGTGACGGAGCTGGAATTTTTCCTTACACAAGTCTCATCCCATAATGTTACTTTGACAAACTGACGTCAACGTTAAATTAATTTATCATCTTGTGCAAAACCATCTCATCAGAACCGTAGGAAAAGCAATTCTGGTTCGTACCTTTCGCGGATGAGTGGCGCGAAAATTGAAGTTGACTTTAGAATAAAGTATCTTCGTTCCCTAGCGACATGTGACGAGTTCGTGGAAGATGGAGTAGGACGTTAATCAATATTGAAGCAAATCACTTTCCCGTGTTTTAATCGTAATTACTTCATTTATTAAATCTTCTATATGTTTATTGCTTTATGTCTGGTTGCGAAAAAAGTGACTTAAGATTAGGTTAGAATCTATGTGAAATGTGGACGGAATGTCTGTTTGTGGTTGGGAAAATGCAACAAATTCCTACTAAACTAAAACATTTTCGTTCGATCGTAACAACGTTTATTTAACAGTATACAATTCCGGTTGAATCCGTTGTGTCACTGAAGCTGAATACTAACTACAGTCGTGATTCGCTGCTTGGACTCTTTTTAACTGGACCGCTTTTTAGTTGGACCGTCGCTAGTTGGACCGTTCTCGAACTAAAAAGCATCTGAACGTCAAATTCTCATGACAAATTGACTTTGATAATTTATCTAACAATCTTTTACACCACTAATGTCTTCTTTAGAGAGTTTTTGACATTTGTCAGTCGGTCCAACTAACGAATTAAGTTCGTTAGTTGGACATAGGCTGTGGCCCAACCAACGAATCACGACTGTAGAGCCAGCCAGAATTCTGGCTCTTTTTCGGTTGAACTTTCTGGACAGTTTGCAGAAAAGTTCTTTAGAAATTAGTTGTTGTATTTGTGCCGTAACTCAACCGCAACTCTAATGCCAGTTCGAATTATAACAGAAAATTCTTCGCCCATCCGGGCAGGGCCGGTGAAACACTTTACGCCCGAGTGGGTAGAAAGCATAGGGTGAGGGGTCCATTAGTAAGGATTTTTTCCCTTTTCGCAATGCACACGCTTACATTACATTCACATTAAATCACGTTCGTTTATGCAAATGGAATTGTGGTACATCGATGTTTTCAAATGTGTGTAGTGCGAGATACATGCGTTGCACATCTAAATTTTTTGAAGTGGTTCAAATTTCGAGTGGGTATTTACCCACTCGGTTATTTTCGAGTGGGTAGCACTACCCATACTACCCACGCTTTCCGCCGGCCCTGCATCCGGGATTGTATTCTTTTTCAGCCGGATTGGATTATTAAAATTCCTGACACCCAAATGACACCATCGATTCCGGCTGAACTTCGCTTAAGACCGGTTGCGCCTGATTTCACTATTCCCTTAAGAAATTACGGAGGATAAATGTCCAATGAAGTACCTTCGTTGGGTTAACGTTAGATGGCTAATGAATAAAGAAATTATGCGAATATATTCCTCCTAAACTAGTTGCATTTATTTATGCATTAGCTTTACTCCAATTCATTTCGTAATTGTGACTTTAGTCAAAATTCTTTATTGGGAATTGGGAAAATAATCATGCAGAATTTATTGTTTAAAGTAGTTCGATATTGTTTTTATTAGCACTCCCTATTCCTTCCATTACCTGCCAATAGCTGTTGCGCATTAAAATAACATTAGAATTTTACTTGCTCCTAGTTGCCATAGTATACTAAAACAAAAAAGATTATATCCTATAGAAGGTTCATACCGCGGTAGGTGTCTCCATCTCACATATAATAGTTCCATTAGTTTGATATTAATTACACTGGATAGTGTCAAATTTATAGTTAAACATACGTTGCAGCGAGACAGAATGGTTCAACATGCATGCATGCACGAAAACAACTGCGCTTTGCGTCCTCTAGTGGTCATAATCTCTTTTGTTCCAAAGTATGGTAAGCGAGCTTTTCCTCAAAAACTTTTTTTCTCTCTGTACTTTTCATTCGCACGCTGCGGCTCCTGGTTGCTCCGCTGTCAGCTTCGATCAACGAACCGCCCCTGCCGAGGAGGAAAAAATGCCCGGAACTGGCCTACCGGTCACATGAGTTCATGTCGAACCGGGGCAACGAGGCACCGTTGTCGGCCCAGCAAGGTGGCCACGATAGGCCGGATGCCGCTACGACTCACTCACGTGCTAGGGTAAGTATGAAGTATTGACGAATATGCAAAAAAAAACAGAATAATGGTGTTTGTGGAGGATGACGGAACGACCGGAACCGTTCCGAGAAAAATAGAAATATATTGCCGCAGCATGAGACACATTGGCTGTCGCCAGCAGCGGTAATATTTATTCGTAGGATGAACATATTTGTCAATTTGATTAGTTTTCTATGGTTTTCGTTTGTTTGTTTCGTTTTTTGTTGTCTTTTCGTATTGGTTTGGTACAACAACGATTGAGTGGATCTTTACAGGATCAACTTCGTCCAGTAATTTCTTAATATTGATAGTATAAAAATGCCTAATGAAATGGGTCATTGCAAAGTTCCATACAGTTTTTAACCAAATATTGTAAAATAATACAGTCCACTTCTGCATTTCTTAAAAGACATCACACTAGCGACACCATGGCACAAAATGGTTACTAGTACACTGTAAATTGGGCCGTACGTAATGACAGCTCTCAGTACATTCCAAGCGAGACAGAATGAGAGGCTATGTGAGGCGAATGAAAAAAATAAACGAAAAGGAAAACCTGTATACGTGATTTCCGTCCCAGGTGTAAAATCTTCCCAGTTGGAATCTTGCAACTAGTCGTCTCTGAAATATCTCAGTCACACCCAAGAAACTTGCTGGGTAGCATAATCGCCCAGAAAGGGCAATCACCTTTTACGACAAAAATATCGGCGTGATTAACGTTTAACTGAGACCATTTCTACACCGACAAATTTCCGTAAACCGAATACTAAACGAAAGCAGACGCTAGGCTTGTCTGTACACGATTTGGCATACTGAAAAACCGATTCTGTTTAGTACGAGTGTAGCTCGGGTCAGCCGTCTGGCGATCGGTTCTTGCCTCACATAAAATGCCTGCAGCATAACTCGTCAGCCGTCCCCGTTGTGTGCTGAAAATCGATTTTGAATTTCTGCCAAACAACAAGAGGTGGTTTGTTTATGCCTTAAACATTTTCGCTGCCCTGCTAGCTGACTGCCCAAAGGAACGTTTCACGTTATTGGATTGAGAATGAGGTTATATTTACAGACACTTTATACACAGGCTAGCGAAGTGTCAAAAAGTGCAGCCAAACGAGCATGAGGGTTTTGAGAGGGGAACTGCAAGAGGAAGCCCATGCAAAGCTTATGGGAGCTTCCGTGATGCCAGTTTACTCCATGGTTGCTAGTTTTACTGTTTTTCTCTCCGCTAGTCTTATATAAAGTGTCTGTAGCTATATCTATGTTGATCCACTGCACGGGCTTTATTAGCACGCGAATATGTTTCGAGGAAATTCGCCAACCTAATGTTTATAACAACTTCCGGCTTCTTCCAGTACTGAATTCTCAAATGCGACAATCCGTTCCGGATGAGTTTCCTCCTAAATTGTTTGCGTCTGCATAGCAGCAGAAATCAGACAAATCGAGTTTTATCTACCCCCCAGCAGGTGATGTTAGTGAATACTCTAAATTTATCCAGTAATGTTTAGCCGGAAATGATCCAGAATTCTGGCTGGTTCTAGTTAGTTAACCTTCAACTCCATTTTTGAAATCTGGAAGTGCTCCTAAAAAGAGGTAGATTGGCTCGGCTGGCTCGAGATGGCGTCGCCGCATCTCCCTGTTGACTTATTTGACGTCTAGAACACCAACACAGTTGTAATGTGTATAGACAACATACATATAACGCGATGTTTACAATTCGCCATCTGATTTAACATCATTTGGCAAAAATTCCACCCGATTTAACCTCAATCTCGCACTAACACAACTACACATGGATTAGTCAATGGCGAGCAAAATACATGGCATATTAGGAAATACTGTTACAAAAAATACTGTTTTTGTAGACTTATTGACCTTCCTTAAAAATGCATCTAGTGGATCGTTTCTGCTTAATAATACCGAAGATACGTGAGTAGCAGTACGACATTTCGCCACTCTAAAACATTTGTTTAAAAAACACGTTAATTTTTAATTTATTGACCTGTTATTACGAGTTGTGTTGCCTTATTCTGGTGATGCATCCTTTAATCTGTGATAACAATAATCTTAAGCTATTTTAAACCCTCGTCCCCTCGAATTCAATCTTCGCTCCCCTTTGCTCTACAATTTCTCCTACGTTACAATGAGCACAATAACGTTACGAATACATGTCCTAGAAGCTGGCTTTTGTTTATATACGTTGTTGTTTCTACGAGCGGTTTTAAAGCGTTTGATTTAAGTGTTTTACTTACCGTTACTCATTGGAATTGTACTTGGTTGTTTATTTTGTATCTCTCCTGTGAGTTACGTTAGTAGGCGAAACTATCGGGTGCAATTTGGTGAAATTGTTATTACCACAGATGGGATGTTTTCGACTGGTGATTGAATAATCTAAGGTGAGTTTCGGCAGTACAGTCAAATATCTTTGCGTCGATTATTTATTTATCTTCGCCAACGTTTCGACCCGCGGTTTGGGCCTTCTTCAGAGCTCGACAAAAATCGACAGTCACAAATCGTTTTGTATACATTATACATTTTTGACGAAAATGAGTTATTTGTTGGATTTTATTCTGTATCACCACTGAATCACAATGCACAAATAAGATTACCAGGTTTGTTCAGAGAATATCAAACAAATACTAAAACATGGTTGTCCCATTCATAAGGCTCAATGAAAATGTAAAACTTGAGCAGCGCTTTCCTCGGCTTGCTGTTTTTCAATATGGGACTCTTATGTTTTTATGGACAGTGTAGCTACGATGGATAATTTGGCTTCGGTTCCAATGGAATTCACTGGATCTAAAAATAGCCCAGCAACCGCCGCCTTTCCGTTAAGATAGGCGATTGTTTTCCAGAAGAGTTCATCGCTTTACCGGAATATCGCGAGGTAGCCATCTTAGTCCATTGATTTTTCTACTTTACATTACGATTTGCTGACTGGACCGCTTTTTAGTTGGACCTCCGCTAGTTGGACCATTGCCCATCTAAAAGGCATCTGAATGTCAAAATCTCGTGTCAAACTCACTTTGACAATCAAACTGACACTAATTAGAGATGTGAGCAGATGCATTTTCGGTCCAACTAGCGAATCAAATTCGTTAGTTGGACAGAGGCTGTGGCCCAACCAGCGAATCACGACTGTACTGTTGTATTAACGCATGTAACGGGGGCTTTTCTTTTGTTTGAATTAGTTTTGTCAAATGCGCATCGAATAACAATTCATATAGTAAATATAATAAAATAATTTTCAATGTTCAACTAGGGTCGAGCTCAATAGAGAGGGGACGGGACTAGTGGTTTTATGGTTATCTTTCTCTTTCAAAAACTGACCAAAGGAGATGGTAACCGTGTAAAACGTATCTCTTCATATCTTCAAATATGATCTGTATTATTATCAAAGTCAAAATGAAATTTGTTGGACTAGTTTGGGAGGCAAGGTAAAAAGCGTCGTCCGGAAATGCAGAACCCAAATATTTTATAACAAAAAAAAAGAAACTTAATGACGTCCACCGTTTTAACTATTGTAGCACAATAAATTATACTAACAAATTAATTGAACCCAACACAATCGTTGTTGTATGAATGTTCTTTTCATTAAGCTAATTTTCGTTTTGTTCTATTTGTTCGGTCATTGTTTTTTGTTCGTCACGAATGTACACACATCTTTGTGCTTTAAGTGTTAAGTGATAGTTCGGATTGGTGTTCTCTGTTAGATACCTAAATGAATCACATATATTTTAACTATGTTTCACCTAGAACAGCGATTCTCAACCTGGGGGCCGTGAGGTCGTTGCTGGGGGTCCACGAAGAGGAAAATCTTTTCCGGACGGCTATTGAAACTTCAAGTTTTTTACCGTATTAGACTGAAAATAATATATTGAGAGCATATAAATCGATGTTAAGCCATGGGGGTCCGCAACGGCCCAGGGTAATTTTAAAGCGGTCCGCGACCGCCCAGGATAATTTCGAAGGGGTCCGCGATGACCCAAGGTGATTTCGAAGGGGTCCGCGGAGCAAACAAGGTTGAGAACCGCTGACCTAGAATAATAATGTTTTGTAGGGTTCAAAAAGGTTTTCTCCGAGTTTCGAAAAATGGAAAGGTCATTGCAAATGACCTAGTACGTTGTGGAGATATAATGCTTCCAATTAAAATGATTGTTTGTTCTTTTATGAGCAGAAATGGTAGTAATGAAATAGTTTTAATATTTTGTTTAGTACTCTAAAAGACGGCTTTAATCCCTCATATAATTAGGTTCATCGCCAATTTAGTCTTTTCCCATCAAAATTGGCCAATGTAAATTAGTGTCAGTAAAAAAAATCCAAAGATCCGTTTTTTCAGTTCTACAAAGAATCAATAACCATGCCGTTTCCACGAAGAAAATTCATTGTTTTTTCACAAGTAGTTCGATATAAAATTACCCGTAGTTTTAAGTGTGACTGAGATGCAATCTGGTTGCGTTTTCGTTTTTGCACTGGCATTACGCCGGTGGAACTTCGCGCCCAACACCTGTTCAAATTTGGGTGTGGTAAGTTAACCTTTTCGCTCGTGACACTAGTTTAGTACCGATGCAAAAACGACAACGACAAGATTTGATGTGTCAAACTATCGCTTCTGTCTTCACGCACGCTAACTGACTCACCTGAGCATACTCATTCACAAAACAAACACTCATACAACCACATACCTTTACCTCTGAATTCGTATCGAGAATTCAGACTTTATGCTTTTCAGATTCCAACACAAATGGAACTATGATTTAATGTAAATTGTGAGTTTCCGAATTGTTGTTTTAATTGCGTAGTTAGTAGGATTTTATTTTATCGTCTCGATACGGTCCATTGCTTATCAATCCCATCACAGATGTCAATTAAAATGAATACGTTATTTTGAAGTGAAATCCTTTTGTTCAAATCCAATCGATTCAAACTAGAAAAAGTTTGTTTCCCAATAAAATACCACGGGAGTAGGTGTGATATACTTCATACACGTTGTAAGTTATGTTCGGAATTAGTTGTCAAATTACTCATAGAATGTTAATTTTTTCGTATTACTATGGTTTATTTTTCTGGTTTTCTATTAGCATGAGGTACTACAATATCTATATATAAATATCTATAAATATCCATAATGCTTCATTCTACCATACCTATCATTATTTAAGAACTATTGTATACTCAAATAAGCTAACAAGTAAGCATGCGGAGTTCCAACCCTGAATCTCAGTACACCCTGCTTGATTCATCTCTTTGCCCTATTTTCTATCATCAGCCATGTTTATTGTTATCATACATACAGTACAACGCCACCAATACACCTTTAACACTCACGGTCTAGTTCAATCCAAGTTCAGTTCTCGTTACATCTTTTAGTTCCGTTTTTAACCTTGTTTATCGTCACGATAACAAACATTCGCCGAACATAACCAAATCCGTCCTTCCGGGTGCGGCTGAAATGTTCGGTTTGATCTGATCAACCTCCCCAAACAAATGTCCAACAAATTGAACAAACAGAAAACATCCCAAACCCTGCCGCCTACCACGAGAAAAACAATGTATTCATTTTAATTACAGTCTGAAGAGCGTGGAACCCCTTCCCGTCGCAGTAAATCGGAAGGACCGCCAGGTGTCGCTAACGGACGGCTTCCGACCGGAACCGGAATCGCTAACGGAACGCACGAGCCGGTCTCGGTCGAGAGCAGGGCGCAGGAACAGGTAACGTTGGACCGCTTTACTTGTCCGTTGGACAGTCTGCTACACGCATACTGTGAAACATTCAACACTCACACAACACACACACACCCAAACACTCTTGAACAGTGATGCGAAACGGAGGTATCTTCTCACGAACACAAACAGACATTGACACTGTAGCAATCAGTTCGTTCACAGATTCTGGTGCACAGTTGTACAAATAATGAATCATTGATGCACTGTATGGATCACGCATTCCCTGCGGAGTGTGGTGTACATTTACACGTTTCGCCCATCAATCATTCTGGGTTTTGGAAGTTGCTTTCGATGTTGTAATTTCGATATTTGTTATCTCAATGATGAAAGAAAATTAGTAACACCAGCAGCAATTTTGTTGTATATTTGGTTTCTTTTGGTTCTTTTGGTTTATCTTTTGTTTGTTTGTTGGACTTTGTCAAGATTCGGGCTGCTTCTTCTTGTTCTTATACTAGTATTGATTCCAGCACGAATTATTAGCCAGTTATCGTAGGACAGATGACAACAGTTCGTGCTTGAACATTTTATACTGTTCTGATACGTTGATTGATATGAAGGATATTGCGATTAGTACTTTTAAGATCGTGTAAATAAAAACACCTGAGGTTCCAAAGACATCATGTTTGATTTTTTGAAAATCGGTCATCTTTGATAATGGAAAGAACAGCTCATTTAGCACTTCTCGAACAATCACAAATCATCAAGTACTCTTTTTGTTTTCCACGATAGGCGAGTTTCAAGAAAGTACCTATTGTCGCTCAATTTACTTTGCCAGAATCATCCATATCTTCGACTGAGTGAGCACGAACTGGCAACATTATGCTTAAAGGTTACTCACGGACTATAGGGTCATTTGGGGAGCTTGCCGTTTCGAAATGTTTATTATCCGTGGATAAAATCCCACTGAGAAGTCCAAAAAATTGTTTCAAAATCGTTCAACACGGGTCCAACGATGGACGTTCGTTGAACGGTTATTTGGACGATTTCCAAATTGGTCCAACGAACGTCCTTCATTGGACGATTTTGAAACCAACCGTTCTTAGAGGGATGTCTCTGAGCATACCACACTGAGAGAACATATTCTTAAATCTGCTACGAATAGGCTTCGTATAGAAATCTACCGTAAAATATACGAATTTTTCGTTCATACGATGAATCCTTCGTAGTTCTATGGAAACGTTTTTATTTTTATTACGAGCTTTACGTAAAAACCATGAAACGACTTTCGTAGGCTTATTACGAATCAGTTTCATAATTCAAACCGATTGTTTGATGATATATACGAAAGTTTTACTTATACTTACGAGCATCTTTCATTTTATTGTCAGAGTCAGAGGGCAGCTGAAAGTATTTTCAAAAATACAAAGCCGCAGCCGAATGCGTAGAGGCGCAGAACAGATATGTGACAGCTTTTTTCACGATACTTTCGAAAATGGATTTTGTAATATCTCAAGAGAAATTCGCAAAATGAGTAGGATGAATTTCGTTTGACAATCTTCGGTGGTTTGTTTACATAGGAAAGTTCATCTGTTGCATTCACTCCCACATTAGGTACTTTACTGGCCCAGTTAACCTCACTTTTCTTGACAGTTCGCTTGTACTGTTTACATGGACTTAGAAAAATTTGTGGACGACTAGATTCGCTCAAAGAAAATCGTAAGTCCAACAGTAAACAGTACAAGTGAACTGTCAAAAATGAACACTCAGTTCATTTGTGACGTCAGCGTAAAGTAGTTGTTGGGCACTGTTGCCCGGTCAGCGTGGCAAGTAGAAAGTTAGCAAAAGTTGAGCAAAGCGAAATTGATGCTGGCAGAGTTCCTGCGAGCATTTTGCGCGTTTTGTGCGAGAATTCTGGCAACGAATTCGCTCAAATGCAACAACCGTTTCTGACAGAAGCCGTTAAACCAACCGATGCTGCTCACTTTTATCCAGAATCCAGTCAGAAATGTACGGCCAAGATCTCTGCACGCTTCCTGCCACATCTTTTTCAGATGTTTTGCTCGATTCGTGCTAAATTCTACCAGGTAGGAATTGCCAGGATCTTTGCACTGTTTATGTCCGAGTTATGCCAGGGTTTTGCTCGGTTTCTGTCAAAATTTGCCAGAAAACGCGAGCGAAACCAAGTTCGCCCTAGCTCAACTAACCCGACAGGATACGCGCAGAAATATGACAGGGTTGCCAAACCAAGACTGACAGAAATCTAGCAGAGCGGTCTCTGCCAGAAAATTTGCTCACTGGGTGGTAACAATATATTGTTTGTTATTCACTGTGTGCCCCTACGACGTGGACTCTACTGTTCATGATATTTTTTCTTTCTTGAAATGTCATTGAATCGAAGTGTAGCAATATAAAAACGCAAGCACGTTGTTTCTCAATCTAATAGGTTTGTTTTATTCCGAAAGTATCTACGTCCATCTGAAAAACCATTTTAGGTTATGGACCCAGCGCGATTGTGATAATAACGATCAATCGGGATTGAGTTGGTTTCGATAATGGATGAGTAAAATTGGAGCGCTTCTTTTTGCCGCTGTTCGATGAAGCTAATTACTTCGGCGTGGAAGTTTTGAATTCGGATTCTGCTAGAGGAAACGAGCTGTTAATTTGTGTGCAGATGGATGCAGCTGACGTGGTGGCGAATCGGGATATTCCAGGGGTGCTGGCGGAGAAACAATCGGCACGGAAGTAACGAGCGAAACGTAATCGAAAGCGTAAGTCGCTGTTAGTTTCGCGAATAAACGATTCGCAATTTGAATATATTCAGTGAATATTTGAACGTCGAAGCATTGGCAGCAGAATGCATCCAAAGTGATCGATACTTGCACTTCGTTTTGATGGAGAATCATCGCAGCAGCATTTCCTGCCACTTGATCGGCTAGAATATCGAGCTACTGACACTGAGCTAGAGGAGCTTGATGTAATTTGTCATTTTCTTTTGACGCTCCGTCCTGCTCGACAGTGAAAACGGCAAATGAACCAATACTTGA